>NW_006399759.1:28367359-28392897 GCF_000299155.1 Elephantulus edwardii | reverse complement strand
ATCCTTAGTCATTGTCCAACTCTCTGATGCATAGTATGTAATTGCGAAGACCATGGCTTGGATCAGGCATATCTTAGCCTCTAGACTGAAATCATTACCTTTCAGTACTCTAGAGAGAGGTCCCTGACTGTAGATTTTCCCAGTGCAATTCATCTTTTGGTTTCCTGACTGCTGGTGCCAAAAGTGTTGATTGTGAAGCCAACCAAGCTATAATTGATAATAACCTCAATCTCTTCTCCCTTTGTCATGGAGCTGCCAATGGGCCTAATGTTGAGAAAGGTTGTCTTCTTGATGATGACCTTCAATCCATATTGAAGACTACAGTCCTTGACCCTCTACAGCAAGTACTTCAGGTTCACCTCAGTTTTAGCAAGCAAGGTTGTGTCATCTGCACAACAAAGGTCATTGATGAGTCTTCCTCCAATCCTGATGCCATATTCCTCCTCATTAATCCTAGCTTCCCAAATTATCTGTTCTGCATATATAGATTGAAAGTGTATATGAACTTTGCAAGGTCTGGAGGCCGGATGCATATCTGACACATTCCTTTCCTGATTTTGAACTTGTTTCCTTGTTTTGTTCTGAAGACAGCTTCCTGGCCTGAGTGTAGGTATCATATAAGTACAATCAGTTGTTCTGGGATTCCCATCCTCTTCAAGGTTATCCACAATTTGTTATGATCCACATAGTCAAATGCCTTTACATAGTCAGTGAAACACAGATACGCATTCCTTTGGTACTCTTTTCTTTCTGTCAAGATCTATCTGACAATGGTGATAATAGAGCACTACCCCATAGAATGAGAAATTCTGGGATGATTTGACAAAGTGGCCAGGGAGGCAAGCCTTTCTGTGGAAATGACACTGGAACCGAGGCTTATCTGATGAGAAAGCACAGTACTTTGCAAAAACCCAAGGATTCACATTTTAGGGAGCGTGGACAGAAATGCAATAAGGATCCTAGGTGAAATGACTGGAGAAAAAGGAGATGGGCCAGTAAACCAGGTGAGGTAAGATTATTTCGGGTCTCTTAGCCTTTTGGAAAAAAAAATAACTGAATTTTGTTCTAGATGCAATGAGAGGCTTTGCAAAACTAAAGTGAAATTACAAGATTTCATTTACATTTAGAAAAATAACTCTATTGACTGTGTAAAATGAAATCTAGGAGACAAGAATGAAAACTAGGAGCAGAGAAAAAAAAACAAACCAACAAACTAGGAGCAGAGTCCAAGTGGTTACTAGAAAAGAATAAAAAAAACGCTGGCAGCTAAATTAGAGATGACAGCAAGAAGTGAATGTATTTTGTGCTTATTTAAAGGGCCAATCTGTAGAACTTGCTTATGGATTGAATGTAAAGGAGGAGTGTGTCATAGGTGATTGCAGGTAGGATAATTTGGTTTATTTCTTTTTAAAATAAAATGACATAAATATAATTCTGTCTTGAAATACAGCAAAAATGTCGAGTATCTCTTGATCACTAAAAAGGAGCAATTTCTTCTAGTGTAAGTATAAATTATTTTAAAATAAATACCTTTTAAAATTTTTTCTTGTCTCTGTTTCACCAGTATGTTTTGGGTGAGGCTTGTTGTTGCATACCATTGAGTTGGAAGCAACCCAAAACTGACCCTCCAGTAGGTTTCCAGAGGCAATTAATCATACAGGAGGGGACTTCCCATCCTTCCCCACTGGATCTGCTTGAAGATTAGAACTGTGTGCCTTCAGGATTGCAGCACAGCTTCTTGCCATTATTGGAACGTATAAATATTCCACACACTTACTGCATATACATTTTTTTTAAAAATGCTATTAAGACAATTTCTAATCATAGCAACCCCGTAGGAACGGAAAGGCCTACTTTCTGTTTTACAAATCTGTAAATGTTTACAAAACCCTAGTCTTATATGACTAACCCATCGTCATTTAGTAAGCTCCCACTCATATCACCCATATAAGATAGAGTAGAATTGACTCATATGGTTTCTAATGCTGTGGTCTTTACACAAACAGGTTACAACATCTTTCTCCTATACAGGATCAAGTAGATTGAGCTTGCAATGTTTTGGGATATAGCAGAGCACTTAATCACCATGCCACTAGGCACAATGCCTCTTATATGACTGTTGTTGTTATGTACAATTGAGTCAGAACCGACCCATAGCTGATCCTCCAGCAGGTTTTCAGAGGCAGTTAACTGCACAGGAGATTGCCCATCTTTGACCCACGCTAGTGTCCTTAGAAAAAAGAAGAAATTTGGAGAAGGAAGATCATATGAAGGTATACTGACAAGTCAAGGAAGCCTAGATGTCCATTAGGCAGCAGAAGCAAAAATGGCTCTTCAACTTGAAATTTCAGAGAGAGAAACACTTCTATGTTGAAGTGACCTTGACATCTCCAGAGACATGAGACTATAAATAAAGCCATCAACTTTTGAGTTGGTTGTTGCCACAACCCTAGAAAATAGACATATGAACCAAAGGACATGGCGAGGTAGGAAGAGAGATTACACTTTAGTCAGCAGCTAAAATTTTCCTGTTTTGAATGACTGAATTTAAGGAGTTAGAAGTGCTTATCTGCTCATGTTGAATAATAATAATTTATGTCAGTATTATTATTTCTGGATCCTGTAGAATATATGCTGGTGTCGCTATTACTAAAATGCATAGCTGAGATATATCTATCTATCTATCTATATCTATCTATCTATCTATCTATCTATCTATCTATCTATCTATCTATCTCATACAACCTAATTGTCACATGTTATGTTTACTATCACCATTCATACTCATGAAAATAGCCAGCTTTACATTATATTGTATTAGGAGAAACTGAGAAACAAATAGGCAAATGAAATTTTAAGATTATATGGCTATTTGATCATTTCATACTGCTTTCCTTCTGCCACAGTGTTAAACACAATCGTTCAGTGCTGCTTCTCCTTTTATATCCCAAGCCACACTTAGAAAAATGGTATTTTTGCAGCATACTGAGGCAAATGGAGAAAGACATGGTGTTCTTACATGCTTAGATCAAGGGCTTCCGTTTCCTCGGGCCTTATATGATCACACAGGACCTTCAAACGTAAACATATATCTCTACACATATTTTAGAAAATTCTTCCTTACATTGTAAAGACCTTAATCTGATGTTTCATGGGCATGACTGACAATCAAAATTAATTGGAAAACATTTAAAATACAGATTGTTAAACCTCATCCAATGGAGCTCCAGTGGCCTAGCAGTAAGAAACGATGCTGCAATTCCGAAGGCACATGGTTCAAATCCACCAGCAGCTCTGCAAGAGAAAGATGTGCAATTTCCACTTGTGCAATAAACTGCTTCTGTAAACCCACTGAAGGGTCAGCTATGGGTCGGTTCCCATTCGACAGCATGTAACAATGAAAACGAGCCTCATCCAAAGCATGCAGGTAAAACTGCTGCAAATAACAGAAAGTTCCCCCACAAATTGTCTTAATTAATAAGAAGTTAAAGGTTGAATAAGTTCAACATTGTTAATTCAGTAGTTCAGGTTTTCTCTTTCTATTCATTCCCCCATTCTAAGTTTATCGGCTGTGAATTTATGCTGTCAATCCTTAAAGTTCAAGTATAGCTTCCAAAGTTCCAGGAATTAAAATAGCTTTTAAAAACCACAATATACAGAAATGTGCAGAGAAAGGTGTCGTTTTTAATGTTGCTTTCTCAAATCTAAAGCTTTCCTCTGAAGCTTCCCAGTAGATGTGGCCTCACATATAATTAACCCTCATAGGATACATGCCTATCCTTATCCAAATCATTAACAAGAGAGAAGGAATCATACTCTGCAAGATAAAAATCAACCCCTGAAGTGGCCAATGCAGCTATTCTACTGTCAGACAATAGATGCTCTACTGAAATTGAGCTTTATCAATTACAAACAAGAGGAAAGAGATGTGGGGTATGTAACCATCAATATATGTTGTACAAGACAAGTCGAATCCCTCCAAAGCCTTAAGTCTAAAACAAAAGTAAATAACAACAACAAAAAAACCCAAATAATTAAGATGATAAGCCAGAGTTCGGGACCACTGTCCTAATTTAAATAACCACTACTGGTCTAGTGTTAGACTACTATATTAAGACAGCTTTAAACACCTGAGAAAGATGAGACTGTCTTGCCTCCGGGAGATTTATATCCTTGGAAAGCTGACAGAGGAAACCTAGGAATCAGAATCTACTTGATATTGTAGATGTGTTCTAATTTTGGTCCTCATTCAGAAAACCCAGGTGGTACAGTAATGAAGCTCTTCCTTGCTAACCAAGAGTCAGCAGTTGGAACTTAGCAGCTGCTGCATGGGAATAAGAGGTCACAATCGGCTTCAGTAAAGAATGCCATAGCCTTAGGCAGTTCCTTACTACTTGTTGTGGTTGTTGCTATGTGCCATCGAGTCACCTGTGACCCACAGCAACCCTCGGTACAGCAGCTCTGAATCCTGCCCTGTCTTGATCTAGTCTCACTGACTCCAACACACCAAACCCCATTGCTTCAGTTGCAGTAACAATCTAGCTCATCCAGGGTCTTCCTCTTCTGTGCTGTCCCTCCACCCTTCTGAGCATGATGCCCTTCTCCAAGGACCTGTCTTTCCTGTCCATGTGCTCAAAGTATGAGAGACAAACTTCAAAATCCTAGCCTCCAAGGAGAAACTTGGTTTCACCCTCTCCAAGACAGAATTATTTGTTTTCTTGGTGGTCCATGGTATATTCAAGATTCTTCTCCAGCATCACAGTTTGGAGGCATCATTTTTTCTCTCATCCCTAGTCTGACAGAGTCAATATGAATCTGTAGGTTAAGTTGACAGCAGTGGGTTTTGGTTTATTGATCATAAATTCAGAGAAACAGCTCGTCATTTTGTGGCTTTATACAAATTAGTAAAGGATATAGCGATATGCTTGTACAATTGTGGAGAGATGGCAACCTAATCTGGAAAGATATTGGAATCCCTCTTCAGTTCATCCCCACATCAGGAAACAGAGCTTGATGAGGATAAAGAACAAATTTTCATTCCATACCCCTTCCAACACGTTTTCCTACTCTATGGAGTTTGCTGTAGTGTACCTCCTCGATTTTGTAGTGCAAATAATCTGCTGTGAAGCCAGTAAATATGGTGTTGGGGAGAGCTGTTCATAAGCAGCTCCCAGGAAAGGTATCCACTAATTCCACTGCCTACACCCAAAAAAGCACAAGAAGAAAACAATCTGAGCAGCCAAATGAAGCAATATTGTCTGACTGAATAGTAAGTATACCTTGTTGCACACTGAGGGAGGGGAGTACAAACTAAACTCTTCAGTAACATTGGCAAGACTATAAAAATTATAAATTCACACTTCACCAAAGAAGACATTCAGGTGGCCAACAAACACATGAAGAAGTGTTCAAAATCCCTAGCTCTAAGAGAGATGCAAATCAAAACAACTATGAAATATAATCTCACCCCAGTAAGAATAGCAAAATTTAACATAACAGCAAACAACAAATGCCGATGAGGTCGTGGAGAAACTAGAATGCTTATTCAGAGTTAATGGGAGTTTAAAATGGTGCAGCCACTATGGAAGGCAGTATGGCGCTTTCTCAAAAAGTTGTAAATAGAAATAACATTTGACCAAGAAATTCCACTACTGGGAAAATATCCTAAAGAAATCATGACTGACACCCAAGCACACCCATGTTTAATCATGGCTTTGTTCATGATGGCAAAGAGTTGGAAACAACTCAAGTGCCCATCAACAAACAAATGGATAGAGAAGCACTGGTATATTCACACTATGGAATACTACCCTGAATTGAAAAACAAGAAACTCACTAAATATTATTCAAAATGGATGACCCTGGGGGACATTATGCTGAGTGAAATATGTCAGTTACAAAAGGACAAATACTGCATAGTGTCACTGTTGTAAAACGGGACTGTCATAGGTGTTGGGGGGAGACTGAGAAAGATGGAATAAATTATGTATTCTGCATTGAAACATATGAGAAGAGAACTGTTTGAAAAGGGATGTATGATTAGGGATTATTGTCATGACTTGAATCCAGAATAGTGGAGTGGACTTGGGAGGAGGGATTGTAAACAATGAAAGAATTTTTCTTTTACTTTTCAAAGAGAAGAACAAACTGGGGAGAGGGATGCACTGGGAGAAAAGTACAACAATGAATGAAAGGAAATGCAAAATCTCATTAAATTTTCATTAAAATTATTATTAATAATAATAAATATTAAAAAAATTATAAGTTCTTGGTTCTAAATACTAATCTCTGGTGACCCAGTCCCCTAGGCAATGCATTGAGGGCAAGGTCTGGTGGTTTGATTCTACCAGTGACTTTGCGGGGAAAATCTGCATAACCTTCTGTGTAATTTGTTGTTTTTGATGTTGTTATGTGCTGTTCAGGTGACTACCTGCACTACTATGCACAATAGTTCTGAACCCTGCCCTGTCTTGAGCCAATTACAATGTCTCTGACACACCTACCCTCTTACCCCAGTTACTGTGCAATTTTATTTTATGTTTTATCATGCACAGTTGTCAGTTATCCACCAAAGATTTCCCATGTGACCAGCATAAGGTGGTTGTTGGTTTGTTGTGTTTTTTTTTTTAATTTTATATTGGTTTGTTCACAAAGTTTGCATACATTGTATTTCACACTATTCTTAATTCATATTGTGTTTCATACAATCATTTCCATGCATTATATTTTATAAAATCAATCACTATTGGACCTTGCCCATCATTACCCAACTGTTTCAGGTTTCTGCCAGACCCTATCCCATTTCCTTCACCTCCTCCCTCCATCCACCCAACTGTGCTGTTTATACTTCCTAAAACTGCTGGAGGACCAGGTATATGTCAGTTCTGATTTAACTGGAATGAGGGGGGTTTTGCTGGCTTTTTTTTCTTCATTCTAAATACACATATACATACTTTAGCAACTACATTTTACACATCAGGACTTTGAATTATTGTTTCATGATTCCCGGCCTCCCTGAAATGATACCTTATCAGAAGCCTAGTAATAAACAGAACCTTCATGTTTTAAGTAGCACAATGATCATTACTATAATTTATTACTCATTAGCAAGAAAGAAAATCTTATAAAACTACTGGGATTCAGACAAGGCTAAGTAGAGAATTAATCACTTTTATGCATAATAGCAAAGAAAATTATTATACCTTTGAATTTTGTTGAAAGCACAAAATTTAGCTTTGAAAACCTCTATCCCTGATACGACCTAATAATGCAGAAAATACTTTAAGCAATCTATTATATAGTCATGCAATTTTCTCTTTGTCTCAAACATTTATGTTAAATCTTACTTTATATAAATATTTTCATGCTTCTTCATATTGTTGGGTATATCTTGGGCTAAAATGAAGGAGGTTAACCCAGGTTGCTGGATTAAAAAACATTGTCGCAGGTGCCAGCCTGCCATTAATGAAAGCCCAGCTGTATCTTCTAACAGTGGTCTTCTAATCTTGGTCGAGTCATCTAGCCTTTCTTTACCAAAGTGCCCTCTTAAGGAAATGGAGGTAATACTAATGTCTGTATCATAGGGTATGTAAATGAATCGACAAAAATTAAAGAAACCATCAATGAGAATTACTGACATGGTAGTAACTGCAATGAAGTCAAGTATACCAAGAATCAATAAAATGGCACATGATGCAATACAGTTTTGTTTAATTATAAGTTTACCCTGAGTTGAAGCCAACCCTAAAAGGTGAGTGTAAGGAAACCAATTCACACTTAGCTGGTGGCGAGGTCTATGGTAAGCTGTGCTGCAAACTCAAGGTCATGCCTCTTCGGAGGTTCAAATCCCCCAGAAGTTCTGTGTGTGAAAGATGAAAAAAATATCAAAATTCCCTGGAGGATCAATTATGAGTCAATTTCAACTCAACAGCAATGAGTGAATGTTACAGCTGCAAGAAGCTACTTATTTTCATTATTTTGTGAATGGCAAAAGTGTTAACAATAGACATTTAACTTGGATGCAAAGATGTTTTTTTACCATGAAACCAAAAACTAATAAAAAATGCCTGTTCCCAATTAATTTTATAAAACACAACCTGTGGGAATGATTGTATGAAATACAATGTGAGTAGAGGAATATGTAAAGCATAATGTATATAAATGAAACATAATGTATATGAATTCTGTATGCAAACAAATATAATTTTTTTTAAAGAAAGCATTTTTCTTTCCAGAGAAGCTGCTCGACAGCAATGTTCAATTTTACTTTTCTAGCTTGAAAATAGGTTGTCAATAATAAAACTGTTACATCATGACTTATCAAAAAAGAATATGGGCTTTCACAATTTTGTATGTCAAGATTTCTCATGGTTGCTTCTTAGAGTTAAGGATGGAGAAACTTCATCTCACATACCGTGAGCTGTGGTCAGAAGGCAACAGTCCTTGGAAAAACTTATTGTACTAAGAGAGGTAGAGGGTGAGCAAGAGAGAGAGAGAAAGACCCTCAATGAGACAAGGGGACACAGCGCCGGCAACAGTGGCAGAGATTGTACAGATAGTATAGGTTAGGGCAAGGTTTCGATTGATATAAGCTATAGTTGACTTAATGACACTTAACAGGATGGTTGTGGGTGGATATTAGATGAAATCTTCAGAATTCGCCTTCTTAATGTAACCTTTAAGATATATCATATACATGTTTAGCTCAGTAACTTGTTGAGACAGTATTGACTCACAGCTGACCCTCATTGTATTTCTAAGGCTATCATTTGCACAGATGGAGATTGTTCATCTTTCTCCCATGGAGCAGCTGTGGAATGCAAACTTCCAGTGACATGGTATTTGGGTTAGCAGTGCAACTCCATAAAGACTGGGGAGCTCCTCATCGTCTTTGCTTTTAGGTGCTCTCTGGTCTTTGACTCTAAGGAACACTCTGGTTATACTTCATCCCAGAAATATTTGGTTTTTCTCTTTTGGCAGTCCATAATATATGCCACTCTGTTTACCAACACAACACTTAGAAGGCATATGTTCTTTTTTTAATAACATTTTTATTATTATTAATTTTAATGAAAGTTTACAGAGATTTATATTTTGATTCATTCACTGTTGCACTTTTTTCCCTGCCCACCCCCTTCGCTCCCAAGTTCACTCTTCTCTTTGAAAAGCAAAAGAAAAATTCTTTCATTACTCTACAATCCCTCCCTCCAAGTCCACTCCACTATGCAGCCTTCGTTCTGGACTGCTGTCATGACAGTAATACCCAATCATAGACCCTTTTAAACAGTTCTCTCCCTCTTCTGTTTCAATGTAGAATATATAATTTATCCCATCTTTCTCAGTCTCCCTCCAGCCCCGATGTAAGTCCCATTTTACACTATGCAGTATTTATCCTTTTGTGACTATTTCACTCAGGATAATGTCCTCCAGGGTCATCCATTTTGAATAATATTTCATGAGTTTCTTGTTTTTCAATGCAGCATAGTATTCCATCATGTAAATGTACCAGAGATTCTCTATCCATTCGTTTGTTGATGGGCACTTGGGTTGTTTCTAACTCTTTGCTATTGTGAACAAAGCCACGATAAACATGTGTGTGCATATATCTGTTTGGGTGGCAGTTATGGTTTCGTTAGTGTATATTCCCAGTAGTGGAACTGCTTGGTCAAATGGTATTTCTATTTGCAACTTTTTGAGAAAATGCCATACCGCCTTCCATAGTGGTTGTCCCATTTTATACTCCCACCAACAGTGAATAAGGGTTCCAGTTTCTCCACAACCACAACAGCCTTTGTTGTTTGCTGTTTGTTAAATTTTGCTGTTCTTACTGGGGTGAGATGATATATCATAGTTTTTTTTAAATTTGTATCTCTCTTAGAGCTAGGGATTTTGAACATTTCTTTGTGTGTGTGCTATCTGAATGTCTTCTTTGGTGAAGTGTCTGATCATATACTGTGCCCATTTTTCAATTGAGCTGTTTACCTTTATCTTGTTGTGGTGCTCGAGTATTGAAAAGGCAATCTCCTTAATTTGGAATGGAAAGAATCACCAAATAAGTAGAGCACTCCTTAAAAAGAGAAACAAGGTAGGAGGCATCTGACCCTTTGATTTCAAATCCTACTGTATGGTCATTGTGGTCAAGATAACATGGTACTGACACAATGACAGACACATAGATCAATGGAATAGAATTGAGAACCCAGAAATCAGCCCATCTACCTATGGTCAACTGATTTTCGACAAGGAGATGAAATTAGTTAAGTGGGGAAATGACAGCTTTTCAAACAAATGGTGCTGGCAAAATTGGAAAATTATCTGCAGAAAACTCGAGTAAGATCCACACTCCATTATGTACACAAAAACCAACTCAAAGTGGATCATGGACCTAGAACTAAAACCAAGGACTATAAACTTCATTTTAAAAAGCTTGGAAGAATGCTAGTAGTCCTAACCCACAACATCAATAGTCTTCCAGGCATCCTGAAGAGTCTATAACAGGGAGAAGATAAAATAGATGAATGGGACCTTCTAAGAATCAAATCTCTATGCACATCCAAAAGCTTCTCCAATGGGGTAAAAAGGGGAGACACAGACTGAGGAAAAATACTTGGTAATGACATGTCAGACAACAGACTTATATCTAGAATTTATAAAATACTCAAGCACCACAAAAAGATAAAGGCATGTATAACAATGAAAGAATTTTTCTTTTACCTTTCAAAGAGAAGAACGAACTGGTGGGGGAGGCGAAGGGTAGGCAGGGAGAAAAGTGCTACAATGAATGAATGGAAATCCTAAGTCTCTAAATTTTCATTAAAATAATACAAAAATATATAAAGGCGAAAAAAAGATAAACAACCCAATTGATCTTCCTTGTTCATTATTGCAACTTTCAATTGAAGATGTTATGACTTCAATTAAGTGCTTCTTAGTCCTTAAAATGACATTCTTGCTCTTTACCAGTTTAAATAGCTCTTTTTACCAATATTAAAAAAGTTTACATGCATGGAATTTAAAGTGGTATATGTTGTTGTGTACCATAGAGTTGGATACGACTCATAGTTGACCCTCCGGTGGGTTTTCGAAGATGGTTAACTGCACAGGAGATTACCCATCCTTCTTCCACAAAACAGATGGTGACCTCGAACATATTCCTTTGGGATTGCAGCACAGCTTTTTATCACTAGGCCACCAGAGCAGGGTGGAACAGGTAAAGGATTTTGAAGGAGGTAAAGGTTTTGAAGATCCATCTCATATACTTTGGGCATGTTGCCAGGAGATACCAGTCCTTGGAGAAGGACATCATGCTTGGAAGGGTGGAAGGAAAGAGCACAGACGAGGAAGGATCCAGGATGAGATGGATTAACACAGTGACTGGGGTAATGGGAGTAGGTGTGTCAGAAACAGATTGATTTAGAAAAGGAGAGGGTTCAGAGATACCCTATATAGATAGGGTTGATAGGAATCACAAGTGACTCATTGACACACAACAACAATAACTGCCTGTTTCATACTTTCACAATCCAATAACTACAATAACTACCACTATATCCTGAATGAAATTCAGACCACAAGTGTTGGTTGTTGTTATTACGTGCCATCGAGTTGCCTGTGACTCATAGTGACCCTATGTCTAGTAGCTCTTAACCCTGCCCTATTCTGAGCCTCTCTGACTGACACACACAATCTCATTGCCACAATTACTGTATAGAAATCCTCAATTTCTCTACCTTTGGCTTTAGTGGTTGTTGTGTTAATTTGAATAATAGTTGTAGTTACTGTTTTATCTTGGTGCTGTTATATGTTATATGCTGTCAAGTTGCCTGCAACCCTATGTACAACAGCTCTGAACCCTGCTCTATCCTGAGCAAATCTCACTGTCTGCAACATACGTGCCCCCAATACTCCAGTCACTGTGTCAGTCCATCTCATCTAGGGCCTTTCTCTCCTATATTGTCCCTCCCCGCTTCCAAAGATGATGTCCTTCTCTAAGAACTAGTCCCTTCTGGCAACATGCCCAAAGTGTGCGAGATGGACCTTCAAAATCCTTACCTCCAGAGAGCAACTTGATCCACCCTCTCCAGGACAGACCTGTTTGTCAGGTAAATGCAGTAGCTAAGTAGCCATTAAGTGCTTTGTCACCATGGAAACCTGTATTTGTTAAGGAAAAAAATTAAACTTCTGTGAAGTCTTTCAGAAGATCTAATAGCAAGAAACTGGTTATTTTTTTCCTCTTCTAGTATGAGACACTCATTCTTCTCTAACTTTTCAATTTTTTTTTCAATTATGAAACAATCATTATTGATTTGTATAAATTTGTTTATTTTTTAAGAATTTTATCATCTGCTTTGGACTACTTATGTTAACAGATGAAATTTTCTTCCTTTATACATCTAGATTGACATCTCAGAATAAATATTGTGTTTCAAATTCATTAAGTTTTGATGCTTTCAGTAATTAGCTAGGATTTTATGTCAAGGGTACATGCTTCTCTGTGTGTAGTTCCTCCTTCCTTAGCGCTGCTTCCAGACACCAAAAAGTCATTCTTTCTATCTGATCTATTCAACTATTCACTGTATATTAAATCACTCACTTAGGGCTTAAAGAGGTAAGACACTTCAACAGTGGTAAAAGGACCTACTGTAAGTATGTTTGCAAAATGGAGTATTTTATTTTGATGGTGTTTCTTTCTTTTTCTTCTTTCTCTTTCTTTCTTTCTTTCTTTCTTTCTTTCTTTCTTTCTTTCTTTCTTTCTTTCTTTCTTTCTCTCTTTCTCTCTTTCTTTTCTTTTCTTCTTCTTTTCTCTCTCTCTCTCTCTCTCTCTCTCTCTCTCTTTCTTTCTCCCTGCCCTGCCCCCATCTCCAACAAAGACAAAATAGACTGGGTATGTGTTAAGAAGAGGCAGAAGGTAAACTTGGATGTGGGAGAATAGAGAATCTTTAATCTCTGAGCAGGAGGAAGATATCTATCATCATGATGTGTAGGGGGAGCTAAGAGTTTTTAGATTCATTACAAGTAGATTGTCAGGTCTTTTTTCCTAGGCTGAAGGTTTCCCTGCACATGTTCAACATGTTCTCACTGTAATCACAGACTAACCAGAACCAGGTGAAGAGTTTTCTCTGATTCAGGCCTGTTGTGGACACATCACCCTTATTACACAAGTGTTACACGCATTCCAACCAGAGTTTCTCCACACACTCACAATTAACATTTTGACTGAATAATTCTTGTTATTTGAGCCCATCGTGCATGCACATTGTGGTACATTTTGTTGTTGTTGTTATGTGCCGTCGAGTCGTTTCCGACTCATAGCGACCCTATGCACAACAGCCCTAAACCCTGCTCTATCCTGCACCAACCGCACCGCCTCTGACACACCCATCCCGATTACCCCAGTCACCTAATCAATCCATTTCATAGAGGGTCTTCCCCTCCTGGGCTGTCCCTCCACCCTCCCAAGCATGATGTCCCTCTCCAAGGACCCGTCCCTCCTGGCAACATGTCCAAAGTATGTCAGACGAAGCCCCAGAATCCTTGCCTCCAAGGAGGAGCTTGGTTTAATCCTCTCTAAAATGAATCTGTTTGTTTTCCTGACAGTCCAGGGTACATTCAGTACTCTTCTCCAGCACCACAGCTCAAAAGCATCCACTCTCCTTCTGTCCTCCCTAGTCATTGTCCAACTCTCTGATGCATAACAAGCAATTGCAAATACCATGACCAGAGAGACACTGTTGCTCCTGAGTACCTTTGAGAGGTCCCTAACAGCAGACTTTCCCATCGCGATACGCTTTTTGATTTCCTGACTGCTGGTACCAGTACATTTAGTGGCACACAAATCTCACAGAACCTGAGTTTTCTATAGTGTGTTTGTGTACTGTCGAGTTAGAACCGACCCATAGCTGACCCTCCAATGGGTTTTCAGAGGCAATAAATTACACAGGACCTCCCATGGCCTAGTGGCAAGAAACTGTGCTACAATCCCAAGGCACACATTTCAGGCCAGCAGCTGCTCCACAGAAGAAGGATGGGCAATCACGTCCTGTGTGATTAACTACCTCTGAACACCTGCCAGAGGGTCAGCTGTGGGTTGGTTCTGACTCTACGGTACACAAAAACAACAAGAAATAACACAGAAGGAGAGTGTCCGTCCTTCCTCCATGGAGCAGCTGGGAGATTCGAACTGCAAACCTTTGCTTTGGAAATGTGATTCCTTACCAGTAAGCCAACAGACCTCTATTCGGTTGTCAATAGTGTGGCCAATTGCGATAACTAAAATGTCTCCAGACATCGTCCAATGCCCTTGGGAGCCGGAATCACCTCAGGTGAGAATTACTCGTTTATAGTTTTATGAGGTGGTTATTATCCCCACACAAAAAAAGAAACTGAGACACAAATATTTAGTCAGCTGAGCAAGGTTCCAGAACTACAGAATATGGAGCGCCTACCTCTTTACCATAGTGCCTCTTTGTTTTAAGACAGCTAAGTCTAACTTCAATTGTTTGTTTTCATAAATGTTAAGTTAAATAACAAAAAGAAGAACATGACAACTTCCACACTTTTCATATTCTAGGCAGAAGACCTTGGTAGCACAATTGTTAAAATACTCCCAAAACATTAGGGGTTTCAAATTCCCCAGCCCATTCTCAGGAGAAAGACTGGGCAGTCTGCTTCTGTAAAGATTTACAGCCTTGGAAACTGGGCAGTTTGACTTTGTCCTTTAGGGTCACCATGAGTCAGGATCAAATCACGGACAGAGTTGGTTTTGATTTTTGTTTTAATTCTCCATGATATTAAATAAGCAGAAAGCTAATGCTTAGTGACACAAATCTACTGAGATTGAGCAATCCATACCACTGTGTAACAGACTCAGATTTGAATGGGTTCAAGTTGAATGTGACTTTCTGAAAGTACACTTAACAGATTGGAGAGATCTGCACACTAATTGTGCACTGGACTTTGGACAAAATTCTTAGCATATTTCACTCATAAAATAATCCCAATTTTCTTCTAATTTTGTTCCTATGCAATTTACTACCTCTGAAAATCTGCTAGAGTATCAGCTATATGTCAGTTTCGACTCAATGGTAAGAACAAAAACAACATGGTAGATAAAGTTTCTAAAAGAGAGCCTAGAATATCAGTAATTAAGAAAAGATTCGGCAAAACAAGAGGCTGACGATTGCATTAGCGATAAACCAGTTCACACCCGAGCCCTTGGAAGGAAGGGTCCTGGTCGGATCCGGTTGCTTCATGGGACTCTCAGGAAAAGCTCCTTGGTTCACAACAGGCACCGAGTCTCAGATGGGCAAAGGAGACCCCAACAAACCGAGGGGCAAAATATCCTTGTACGCCTTCTTTGTGCAGGCGTGCCCAGAGGAGCACAAGAAGCAACACCCCGACTGGTCAGTCAACTTCGCCGAGTTATCCAAGAAGTGCTTAGAGAGATGGAAGACCATTTCTGCAAAGAAAAAGCCCAAGTTTGAAGATATGGCAAAAACTGACAAAGCACGCTATGACAGGGAGATCATGTGCCTTCTAAAGGGGATAAGAAAGGAAAGAAAAAAAGATCCAAATGCTCCCAAAAGGCCACCATCTGCCTTCTTGCTGTTTTGTTCTGAACATTGTCCAAAGATCAAAAGTGAACACCCAGGACTGTCCACTGGGGATACTGCAAAGAAGTTAGGTGAAATGTGATATGAACCATCAGCCAAAGATAAACAACCGTATGAACAGAAAGCAGCCAAGCTAAAAGAGAAATATGAGAAGGACATTGCTGCATATCATGGCAAGGGCAAAAGTAAAACAAGGAAGAAATGTCCTGGCCGACCAACAGGCTTGAAGAAGAAAAGTGAACCAGAAGATGAGGAGGAGGAAGAGGATGAAGATGAAGAATAAATGGCTGTTTTACGTGTGTTGTATGCGTGTGTGCTCAGGCAATTGTTAGCTAAGAATGTGAATTCAAGTGCAGCTTAATGTTAGCTTCAGTATAAAAACTACAGAATTTTGTATATGTGATAAAGATTCTTAGAGAAATACTTTGGTAAAATGCAGCTTGTAGCTTTCTGAGGGGCTGCTACATACAGTTAGATTTTAAAGCTTTTGATGTTGAATGTTTCTAAATATTTAATGGTTCTTTAATTTCTTGCGTATGGTAGCACAGCAAACTCCTAGGAAATCAGTATCAACAGTAAATTTTGGGGGTTTTAGGATGTTGCATTTTGGTTTTTTAAAAAAGTTTTGTAATAAAATTATGTATATTATTTAAAAAAAGATTCATTATTACCCTTTTTGTTTCCAGAAACAATCTGTATATGAGCATCAAATAGGTCAAAGAAGAGTAGAATGTTGCTCACTTCTGCCCTATATGAGCAAAAGTCCTAAATCATTGTTAAAATTCTTTTTTTAAAAAAGTAAGACCCTTGGACTAGGAATCAGGAGACTAGTTCAAGTCATAACCCTAATTACCTATGTGACTTGGAATAAGTAATCTGACCTTCTGAGACCATTTGCCACCTAATATTTACATTATTGACCTTACATGGCTCAGTTTATTTCTAGATCTTTTATACTTTGAATATGTGTATACAATATGACCATCTGCTGCAGTGTTAAAGTAATAGCCTCCTCTAGGCCATTTTAATGAATTGCTATAGAATTCAGATTAGAGCTGTAAAAATCAATAGTCAAATCACCAACATATAAGTTAGCTCTCATGAGTTGATTATTTCCCTGCATGGTAAATAACTTGGATTTAAATATTTATGATTTCGTAACCAATTCAGGAACACGGCCCCTTTGTCATGCATTGACTGAAAATAATCAATGGAAAATAATGCCTCCCATCAAGTCCTAGTCAAATTGAATGTTGACTGGCCTAACTGCAGACACAGCAAATTTAAAAAAAAAAATCAATCTTTCAACCCCAGGCCTAAGAATATTAATACTGAGCAATTCATTCTTCTCTGTGAAAACATTTTCACTGTTGTCTCTGCACCTATGTTTGCGATATTCCCCCCATTTGTAATTCTCCGTCAGCTTTCAAGGTCTAGGGTCTATGAACAATGAAGCTTCATGTTCCATTTCATAAGAAGAGATATTTTTTGCCTGTGAATTTTCAATCAGAAATATTCATTATATATTTACAGAGTACTCACTCTGTCATATTCCCTGAAGCTATTAACAGGATTGTTACAAAAGTATGCAATGTATGTACAAAGTACTAAAAGAATATTTTATACTCTGGAAGGCTAAGGTAAGGTTAGATGAGCAAGGAATACATTTAGGAAAATAGCATATGAGAATAAATGGGAATGTGAGTGACAGGATAATATCCATATGCATATAAGGAAGTCCAGTAAATACCACCATCATTCAAACATATCCACCAAAAACCAGAGCCAAAGAAGAGAAAATGGAAGATTTCTACCAACTTTTGCAGTCAGATATTGATTGAACATGCAATCAGGATGCATTAATAATAATGGGTGACTGGAATGCAAAAGTTAGAAATGGAGAAGATGGATCAGCAGTTGGAAAACATGGGCTTGGTGACAGAAATGAAGCTGGAGATAGAATGATACAATTTTGCATAATCAACGATTTATCCATTGCAAATACATTTTATAAGAAATACAAATGCAGGCTATACACATGGATTTCACCTGATGGTATGCATATGAATCAGATCAATTACATCTGTGGAAAGAACCGCTGGAGAAGCTCAGCATCAGTTGTGAAAACTAGGCTGGGGGCTGATTGTGGAACAGACCACCAACTACGCACATGCAAGTTCAAGCTGAAGCGGAGGAAAATTAAACCAAATCCACAGGAACCAAAATTTGACCTTTAGTTATTCCGCCTGAATTTAAAAACCATCTCAGGACCATGTTTGAGGCCTTGGACACTAATGAGCGAAGACCAGACAAGCTATGGGATGATATCAAGAATATCATCCAGGAAGAATGCAAAAGGTCATTAAAAAGACAGAGGAGGAAGAAAAGACCAAGATGGATGTCAGAAAAAAACCCTAAATATTGCACTGGAGCACCGAGAAGCCAAAGCAAAGGGAAGAAATCAGGTATTAAGGAGCTGAACAGAAGATTCCAGATGGAAGCACAGGAAGACAAAGTATTTCAATGAAATGTACAAGGACCTGGAGTCAGAAAATCAAAAGGGCCAAACTCATTCAGCATTTCTTAAGCTGAAGGACCTGGGGAACAAATTCAAACCTTGAGTTGCAATACTTAAGGATGCTTTGATCAGAATATTAAATGATCAGGGAAGCATTAAAAGAAGATGGAATGAGCATACAGAGTAATTGTATCAAAAGGAACTGGTGAACACAGAAGAATTTCATGAAACAACGTATGTGCAAGAGTCTGTGGTGATGGAGAAGTTCAACTTGTTCTAAAGGAACTGGCAAAAAAACAAGGCCTCAGGAATTGATGGCATAACAATTGGCAAATTTCAACCAACAGAGGCTGCTCTGGATGTGCTCACCAAGTTGTGCCAAAAAACTTGGAGGACAACCACCTGGCCTACTGACTGGGCGAGTTCTATATTTATTCCATTCCAAAAAAAGTTGATCTGACAGAGTGTGGAAAATATCAAACAATATCATGGATATCACATTGAAGCAAAATTCTGCTGAGGATTATCCAAAAAACAACTGGAACAGAACATCAACAGAGAACTGCCTGAAGTGCAGGCTGGGTTTAGAAGAGTCGTGGACTACGGATATTGTAGCTGATGTCAGATGGATCTTGACTGAAAGTGGCGAGTACCAGAGGAATATCTATCTGTGTTTCATTGATTGTGCAAAGACATTTGACTGTGTGGATCACAACAAACTTCGGTTGACTCTGAGAAGAATGGGAATCCCAGAACACTTGATTATGCTTATGCAAAACTTATACATGGACCAGGAGGCAGTCATCAGAACAGAGCATGGAAACACTGCATGGTTCAAAATTGGCAAAGATGTGCACCAAGGATGTGTCCTATCTCCATTCTTTTCAATCTATATGCGGAACAGATTATCTGGGAAGCTGGACTCTATGGGAATAAGTGTGGCATCAGGATTGGAGGTAGACTCATCAACAATCTGCGTTATATAGAAGACACAGTCAGTCCTGCTTGCTGAGCCTGAGGAAGACCTGAAGTGCTTGCTGTGGAGGATCAAGGACTGCAGCCTTCAATATGGATTGAAGCTAAACATCAAGAAAACAAAGATTCTCACCACTGGGTCAATTGGCAGCATCATGATGGATAATGAAGAGATTGATACAGTTGACAGCTTCAGTTTGCTTGGCTCCATAATCAACACTCTTGGTACCAGCATCCAGGAAATTAAAAGATGAATTGCACTGTAAAAGTCTGCTGTTAGAGACCTCTCCAAGCTATTTAAGAGCAACAGTGTCAGTCTGGAGATGAAGATATGTCTGATACAGGTCATGGTCTTTGCAATCACTTGCTATGCATCAGAGAGCTGGGTAATGACAAGGGATGATAGGAGGAGAGTTGATGCCTTTGAGCTATGGTGCTAGAGAAGAAAATTGAATATATAATGGACTGCTAAGAGAACAAACAACTTTGTCCTGGAGAGGGTGAAGCCAGGCTTCTCCTTGGAGGGAAGGATTCTGAAGCTCCATCTGACATACTTTGAACATGTTGCAAGGTGGGATCAATTCTTGGGGAGGGATATCATGCTTGAGAGGGTGGAGGGACTGCACAGGAGAGAAAGACACTCAAATAGATGGATTGATTCTGTCACTGGGGTAATGGGAATAGGCATGTCGCAGTTAATAAGACTGGCAAGGGACAGAGCAGGGTTAGGGCTGTTGTGCACAGGGTCGCTATATGTCATAGGCCACTCAAAGGCAAATAACAACATGAACAAAAGGAGGAAGATACAGTTGATGCCGTTGGTTGGATTTTTTCATTCACCACACCTTCAACAAGCAGATGAGCAGAAAATCAGCAAAAAAAGATGACCCTCTGAAAGGGTAAACGCATACTGACACAGTAACATCAAAATAGCCTCAAGCATAGCAACAGTGATGATAATGACAGAAGATCATTCAGGCAGCATTTCATTCTGTTACACATTGAGTTCTATTACATCAGATTCAACTCAGTCACATCCATGAACAACAGTAACACCTTTTATAAAGGATCCCTTGTGGCAAAATATTTCAATACTCTGCTAATAACTAAGAGGTTGATTGGTCACTCAGTACCTCTATGAGAAAAAAAAAACCAAAACACTAAAACACAAAAGACCACTGTGGATCGGCTTCTATAAAGATCATCGTTGTTGTTGTCTTGTACTGTTGAGTCAGAACTTGTCCATAGCTGACACGCACCCCCGGCAGGTTTTCAGAGGCAGTTAATTGCATGGGAGGAAATTGCTCATCCTTCTCTCTCAGAGCAGCTAGTGGCCTCGAACTGTGTGCCTTCAGGATTGCAGCACAGTTTCTTGCTGCTAGGCCACCAGAGCTCCCTATAAAGAACACAGTCTAGAAAATAATATAGGGCATTTGTAATATGTCACGTAGTGTTGCTTTGAGGAAAAAAAATTAGCAGGATACGGTTTAACAAAACTGAAAACATAAGTTTTGAATAAATAAGACATTATTTCAGAAGGAAAAACTATGTAAAATAGCATGATAAACCAGCCTATATGTGAAGCTTAATTGTATAAATTGGCATAAGCCAGTACAAATTTATTGAGGGTACATGATCAGATTACTATTTTAGACAATAACTCTTAGAACATGAATGGAGGATACAATGGAGGAAGACAGAAGGACACTGGATAAAGGAAAAACCATCAGGAGTCTGTGGAAACAACTAACTGTCAAACACAGAAACTATGGTGACTTGTATAGAGGAACTGGCCAGAAATAGACCAGCAGGAATTAGTTTAAAAAAGCAATAGGAGTTTATTGAATGTTGTTAACAAAGAGTCAACTATGATATCCTGCTTCCTGGTTTGGAAAACTGTATAAATGATGGTAGAATTGTCCTTTGAGGAATTCAGCAGACAGAACAATTTTAGGAAATAAGATAAATCCCCTGTGAGGTGTGTTGATTTCAGATAACCACAGAACTTATCAGTGGAGGTAACCTCTTAGATACACACGTCTGAAACTCAGGAAATTTATATCAGCTGAAGATGTAAGTAATTTTAAGCTTTTCGTGAAAAATACCACACATATGAAAAGTCACATGAAAATAAAAGCTCCATTTAATGGATTATATAAATAAAAACTGCATGTCTCAGAATAACTTAGAACATTCCCAGATCCCCAGAAGACTTCTGGACACCTCATGCTAATAGTAATCTTGAGCTGACTTCTCCACAGAACACTAACCTGATTGGATGGTACCAACTTCCTTGCATTTGTTCTATTTTTGTCACTTAATTATACATTCTTAATCACTGATTATTTTCTGTATAATTTAACTTTGTACAAATGAAATTGTGTATGGTACATTTTTTTAAATCTCTACTTTCTTAGCTTCAACAGGAATTTTGCAGATGTGTTCATATTGCTGTAGTTGGGGTTTTTCAACAAAATTTTTTTATTTTAATTGTTATTTTAGCAAAAGTTTACAGAAAAGCTAGATTTTCATTCATTCATTCATTTATTGTTGCACATTTTACCCCGTTTCCCTCCCTTTTCCCCTCCCCAAGTTGACTTTTTTCCTTTTTATTAGTTAATTTACAAAATTCTAACACAAATTTGAACAAATTCTTTCCATTTTCCTCACCCCCCCCATAAAATTGTACAACCCAGTGATTAACCCCCTCTTCCCCATGTACATCCACATCCTTCTGCTTCCAGCCTCTTCCACACCTCCTGGATCCTTATACTTATTTTACAATAACGGTCTTATCTAATATTTATCCTTGTGGGACTTAGTTCTCTCAGCATAATGCTCTCCAGTCCCTCCCAAGTTAGGTAATAATTTACAAAGTTACTGTTCCTGCATATTGCATAGCATTCCATTGTATGAATGCACCATAATTTCCTCAATCTACTCATTGTGGTTGGACATTTGGGCTGTTCTTGTGGTGGTGAATAATGCTGCTATGAATATTGGTGTACAAATCTCAGTTTGTGCCTCAGTTCTCATATTCTCAGGGTATATTCCAAGTAGTGGAATGACTGGGTCATATGGAATTTCTACTAATAGAAGATAACATTCATATATATTTATTGCTGGCAGATTTTGGTTGTTTCTAGTTTTTAGCTATTATGAGTTGTTGTTGTTAGGTGCCATCAAGTCACGTATGACTCGTAGTAATACTGTGAAAAGCAGATATGAACCTTGTCCTCTCCTGTGCCAACATAATTTCTGACATGCTGAACCTATTACTGCAGGCACTGGGTCAAATCACCTAGACATCTTGCTATCTTTGACCAACTCGCTACTCCTTCAAGCATGATGTTCCCTCTCCTAAGAATAATCTTTCCTATCATCCAGGAAGAGTGCAAATGGTCATTGTAAGGACATAAGAGAAAGAGAAGACCAAAATGGATGTCAGGAGAGATCTGAAAATTGCACTGGAGCACAGAGAAGCCAAAGCACAAAGAAGAATTCAAGTTACTAAAGAGTTGAATAGAAGATTTCAAAAGGCAGCACGGGATGACAAAGTAAAATATTACAATGAAATGTGCAAGGAGTTGGAGTCAGAAAATCAAAAGGGCCGAACTCGCTCAGCATTTCTTAAGCTCAAGGAACTGAAGAACAAATTCAAACATCAAGTTGCTATAATCAAGGATGCTTTAGGCAGAATATTAAATGATTCAGGAAGTATTAAAAGAAAATGGAAAGAGTATTCTGAGTCACTGTATCAAAAGGAATTGGCAGACACAGAAGAATTTCATGAAACAATATATGAGCAAGAGCCTATGGTGATGAAGAAAGAAGTTCAGGCTGCTTTGAAGGAATAGCAAAAAATAAGGCCCCAGGAATGGACGGTATTCCAATTGACATGTTTCAGCTAACAGATGTTGCCCTGGACATGCTCACGAAGTTGTGCCAAGAAATCTGGAGAACTACCACTTGGCCAACTGACTGGAAGAGGTCTATATTTGTTCCCATCCCAACAGAGTGTGGAAACTATAGAACAATATCATTGATTTCACATGCAAGCAAGATTCTACTGAAGATTATCCAAAAACAACTGGAACAGCACATCAGCAGAGAACTGCCAGAAGTCCAGTCTGGGTTTTGAAGGGGTCGTGGTACTGGGGATATTGTAGCTAATGTTAGTTGGATCTTAGCTGAAAGCAGGGAATACCAGAGGAATGTCTATCTGTGTTTCATTGATTATGCAAAGGCGTTTGACTGTGTGGATCATAACAAACTGTGGCTGACTCTGAGAAGAATGGGAATCCCAGAACACTTGATCGTGCTAATGCGAAACCTATACTTGGACCAAGAGGCAGTCGTCAGAACAGAGCAAGGAAACACTGCATGGTTCAAAATTGGGAAGGGCGTACACCAGGGAGGTGTCCTGTCTCCATACCTTTTCAACTTGTACACAGAACAGATTATCCGAGAGGCTAGGCACTATGAGGAGAAATGTGGGGTCAAGATTGGTGGAAGATCTATTAACAATCTGCATTATGCAGATGACACAACCCTGCTTGCTAAAACTGAGGAGGACTTGAAGCGCTTGCTCCAGAGGGTCAAGCACTGCAGCCTCCAATATGGATTGAGGCTCAATGTCAAGAAGACAAACATTCTCACCACTGGACCAATTGGTAGCATCAGGATGGATGGTGAAGAGATTGTGATTGTTCACAGCTTTAGTTTGCTTGGCTCCACAGTCAACACTCTTGGCACCAGTAGCCAAAAAATTAAAAGATGTATTGTGATGGGAAAGTCTGCTGTTAGGGACCTCTCTAAAGTACTGAAGAACAATGGTGTCTCTCTGGAGACTAAGGTGTGTATGATACAGTTCATGGTCTTTGCTATCACTTGTTATGCATCAGAGAGTTGGACTAAGGAGGATAGAAGCAGAATTGATGCCTTTGAGCTGTAGTGCTGGAGAAGAGTATTGAGGGTACCATGACTACTAGAAAAACAAACAGATTCATCCTGGAAAGGGTTAAACCTGGTGGCTCCCTGGAAGCAAGGATTCTGAGGCTCTGTCTAACATACTTTGGACATGTTTTAAGGAGGAACCAGTACTTGGAGAGGGACATCATGCTTGGTAGGATGGAGGGACAGAGCAGGAGGGGAAGACCTTCTACGAGGTGGATTGATTCAGTGACTGGGGTAATTGGGATGGGTCTATCTGAGACGGTGTGATTGGCACAGGACAGAGCAGAGTTTAGGGCTGTTGTACAGAGGGTCACTAAGAGTTGCAAGCCACACAATGGCACATAACAACAACAACAACAACCACATGTTGAAAGTATGTGAGACAAAGCTACACCAACCTTGCCTCCAAGGTGCAATCTGGCTGCAAATTCTGCAGGTTATATCTGTTTGTTCTTTGGCAGTTCATGGGATGTTCAGTACTCTTTTCTGACACCACAAC
Source organism: Elephantulus edwardii (assembly GCF_000299155.1). NCBI lineage: Eukaryota > Metazoa > Chordata > Mammalia > Macroscelidea > Macroscelididae > Elephantulus > Elephantulus edwardii. The sequence goes on along the minus strand of NW_006399759.1, from coordinate 28,368,338 downwards.
TCAAAGGCATCAATGAATGTGTTTATACTCATCACCTGGTAAACATTTCTACTGGTAGCTAACTTGAAGTAGAATTGCTAATTCAATCCATGATAATCTTATAAACTTTATGTGAATTGAATAAACTGTGTTTATTTACAATCACTACAATAATTCAGCATTCCTACCAACTTGATTTTAGGTTGTTAAAACAGTAACTATTAATGCTCCTAGCGTAAATAAAAACCAAAATTAGTACCTAGTTAATTCTGACTCATGGCAGCCTCATGCGCTTCCAAGTAGAAATGCGTCATAGGGTTTTCTTGTCTGTAATTAAAGAAGTTCATCTCTAGATAAGAGTAATATCTTTTTTTTTAAATTATCATAACCTATGATACTGATAGCCTCAAGTGGGTTAGAATCATCAACCTTTCATTAAATAGTAGCCAAGAACAAACAATTTGTGTATTTTCTAGATTTAATGAAAAGCACAGTATCCCCAATTTTAGCAGAAAATCTTCAACAGTAGTCTACTGAATGATATTAATTTAGACCAGAATAGCAATGAACAAGAATGACATTAGCTTCACAACCCCATTTATTTGGTAGCCTATGTCTTTTAAACTTTAGCCATTCTGAGGAGTGTGTAAAACCCGCTCCTACTAAATTGGTTACATCTTACAGCAACCTTGTGGGACAGGGCTGGACTACCCCATACGGCTTGCCGTGCAGCTGGTGGATTCAAACTGCTGGCCTTTTAGTTAAGAAGCAAGTACTTAAGTTTTGTACCCCAGAGATTCTTTTAGTGGGTGTGGAGGGTACCATATTAAGATAGTGTGTTAAATGTTTCACCTCTAATCAAAAGGTTAGGGGTTTGAATACATTCCCTGCTGCACAGGAGAAAGAGAAGTAGTCTCCTCTCATAAAGATTTACAGCTTAAGAAACCTAACAGAGGGCCAGTATGATTTAAAATCAGCTCAGTGACAATAATTGGGCTTT
>NW_006399759.1:28357604-28366719 GCF_000299155.1 Elephantulus edwardii | reverse complement strand
TGCTATTGTGAACAAAGCTCTGATAAACATAGGTGTGCATATATCTGCTTGGATGTCAGTTATAGTCTCTTTGGGATATATTCCCAGTAGTGGAATTGCTGGGTCAAATGGTATCTCTATTTGCAACTTTTTGAGTGCTGGCGAGGTTGAGGAGAAACTGGAACCCTTATTCACTTTTGGTGGGAATGTAAAATGGTCCCCCTAATTTTTAATCAGATTTAACTCTTTTCATTTGTGCAATAATAATTCACATATCCTGTTGTGATTATCTGCTACATTGTCTTTCCCACTTTCATCCCGAGTTGTTGGCCTTTCTCTTACTGATTTGCAAATATTTATACATTCTAAATAAAAGTCCTCTGTTAATTACATATATAGCAAATATACTTTTTTATTTTATGCATTTTTCTCTCTATGTCTTTCTTAATAATGAAAAAGACTTCATTTTATTGTATTCCAATTTTTCATGTTTCCCCATGATGCTTTTAGTGTTTGATTAAAAAGACTATAAGAAAGAGATTGAAGCACTTGTTGCAGAAGACCAAGGAATGCAATCTCCAGTATGGGTTACATACTGAATGAATTACATACATCTAAATTTAAAGAAAATGAAGATTCTTACCACTAGACCAATAGGCAACATCATGATGGATGGAGAGGAAATGGAAACTGCCAACAGCTTTATTTTGCTTGGATCCACAATTAACACTCAGGAAATGAGGTGCATTGTACTGAAAAAAATCTTTAGTTAGGGACCTTTCCAAATTATTGAGAAGTAATGATGGAAGCAGGAGTTGCATCTAATTCCGAAACAACATACCACTGGAAACTGTGAAATTTGAGAAAAGACAGTAGTTATAGAAAATCTTCAGTTCTTTTGTTCATAGGGTCGCTATGAGTTGTGTTTGAATTGATGCCAAACAACAACAACAATGATGTCCGTTTGAGGATTAAGTTGTGTCTGGTTGAGGCTATAGACTTTACAGTCATTTGCCACGCAGCTGAGAGCTAGACAATGAATAAGGATGATAGAAAAAGAACTAATGCCTTTGAGTTGTGGTGTTAGAGAGGAGTACTGAACAATCAATGTAAAGCCAAAAGAAAAAACATGTATGTCTTGGAGATCATGCAGCCTGAGGTCTCTTTGAAGGCAAGAATGTTGAGGCTTTGCCTCATATGTTAGGCATGTTGCTAGGAGGGACTATTCCTTGGAGAAGGACATGTTACTGGGAAAGGTAGAGAGTAGGTGAAGGACAGGAAGACCTTCAATCAGGTGGATTGACATGGTGACTGCTGCAATGGGTTCTTGTGTGTCAGGAATATGAAGAGAGCATAGGATAGAACAGGAGTCAGCTCTTTTGTTCATAGTGTTGCAGCAATGAATCATATTCAATAGCACCTAACAACTAAAACACCAAAGAGATGAGGATATTCTTCTAAATTATGCCAAGGAAATTTGACGGTTTTGTCTTTCACATTGCGCTCTTCAATTCACCTAAAAATGATTTTTGCCTATCTCTTGAGGTCTCAAGTTTCATTTTTTTCCCTTAAAGATCATCAATCATTGCAGCACTATAAATCAAGTGGTCTTAAGAATGTCTTTCTGTTGCTGAGTTCCTGATTGTATTCCATTTGACTATACATGTGTCCTTTCAGTAGTACTTTGACAGCTTACTGTTTTTGTCTGTTTTATTTATCCATTATTTTATTATTATTTTATTTATCCATTTATCCACTCACACACTCATTCATTTATTGGCAACCATCAAGTCACAGCTGACAATCCATTGCAGTCTGAGAAACTGTACCTCGTCAGATAGGACTGTTTTTAGCTGCCACCAAGTCAATCTCCAGGTCACCAGGACCTGCCATGCAATGGGATCTGGTTATTGTGAGTTACAGACTACTCAATGGTTGATTACAGAGTTGTTTTGTTTTTTAAGTGCAGTTCAAGGGTTGTATTATTAGCATTATTTATTTTGGGTTTTTTTGTTATTTTGGAAAGTGGTTTATTGGGGTGTTTGTGTTTTTTCGTTTTTTTGTTTGTTTGTTTTACCTACTGCAGGCTGCTCTGAAGGACTTGGCAAAAAATAAAGCCCGAGGAATTGATGGAATACCAGTTAACATATTTCAGCAAACAGATGTTGCCTTGTATGTTCTCACCATCCAAGAAATCTGGAGGACAACTTCTTGGCCAACTGAGTGGAAGAGACTCATATTTATTCCCATTTAAAAAAAGTGTGACCAGACAGAGGGTGGAAATTATCAAACAATATCACTAATATTACACATTAGCAAAATCCTGCTAAAGATTAACCAGAAGTTATTTGAACAGTAAGTCGACAGAGAACTACCAGAAATACAGGCTGGGTTTAGAAAAGGTTATGACACTAGGGACATTATTGCCAATGTCAGATGGATCTTGGCAGAAAGCAAAGAGTACCAGAAAAATGTCTGTGTTTTTTGACTACTCAAAAGTGTTTGACCATGTGGATCACAATAAATTATGGCTATCCTTGAGGAAAATGGGAATCTCAAAGCACTTGATCATGTTATACGAAACCTATACTTGGACCAAGAAGCAGTCCTCAGAACAGAGGAAGGAAACACTGCATGGTTCAAAATCAGGGAAGGAGTGCATCAGGGATGTATCCTGTCCCCGTACCTTTTCAATCTGTATGTAGAACAGATCATTCGGGAAGCAGGGCTTTCTGAGGAGGAGTGGGCATCATGGTTGGAGGAAGACTCATCAACAACCCACAATATGCACATGATACAATCTTGCTTGAAGAAATTGAGGAGGACCTGAAACACTTGTTGCAAAAGATTAAGGACTGTAGTCTGCACTATAGATTGAAGTTCATTATCAAGACGGCAAAGATTATCACCATTGGGCCAATTGGCAGCATCATGATAGATGGAGAAGAGATTGAGGTTGCTAATAATTACAGCTTGATCAGATCCACAATCAACACACCTGGCTGCCTGGTCAAACCCTCCCTTTCCCAGCCAACTCTTAATATGATCACCAATCATTTCTGTGATGCCTCACACCATACACTGCTATTGGTCTCTCACACTGTTGTCCATCTCTTGTTTAGGAGGATCTAAGTCCTAATCCTATGTACCAACTTCAGAGAAAGATTTTTGCTTGAGGCAGTACTTGAGGGAAGATCTTGGACACAGAGCTTCTGCTAAGTTCTATGATTTACTGTCTCTGTTTACATTACTGACACAATGTGATAATTCCAAGGTCCTAGCAGGTCTCTTCTAGATCTGATACTGTGGTGGTGTTTATTTGGCCCTTGGGCCCGAAGGATATTTGAAACTGAAGATATTCTTTCCCAAATGATGAGATTAATGTTCTTCTGGAGAAAGGTGTTACCTGATCAAGGAGATTAAAGAGCTCCGTCTTTTGTGATTCCTTGTGTTCCCAGATGCTGTATGTGTGAGGGGGCCACCCTGTTCAAATCTCAGACCCCCGAAAGAGATTTGAGACCAAAGACAGATTTGAGACTGAAGATTCACTGTATTCTCCATCTAAAACTCAAATTAACTCGCTTTTTCTTATTTTCTCTTTGGCTCTTTTATTCACGTTTAATTCTCACTACATTTAAACATTTCTTCTAAGGTTTCTTGTTGTTGTTGTTATGTGCCATTAAGTCACCTGCAGCTCATAGTGACCCACTATACAACAGCCCTGAAACCTGTTCTATCCTAGGTCAACTTTACGGTCTCAAACACACCTACCCTCATTGTCCCAGTCACCGTATCAATCCATCTCATTGATGGTCTCCCTCTCTTTCTCCGTCCCTCCACCCTTCCAAGTATGATGTCCCTCTCCAAGATCATAAAGCAGTCCCTTCTGGCAACATGTCCAGACATACCAATAGTTTCTCTATATATTACATACACCATGCTGTCTAGATGTTTCCTATATAGAATTTACTCATAACTGACCCTGCCACAGATTTCCAAATTTGTAAATCACCTAGGAGGAGATTGTTCATTTTTGTCTAGTGGATTCAAACTGTCAGAAAGGTGTGGCCTTTTAGTCAGTGGTACAACTCCTTACAGACTAAGCCACCATTAATAATTTTTACTGCATTAATTTTTTATATCGGCTATTTAAAGGTTACACAACTTATATTTGGGTTTCTTTTTTGTTTTATTACTTTTTTATAATTTCAAGTTATTTGAAATATTTGTTTTTTTTAAAAATTTACCTTTTTATCTGGATAAACATAGTAAACACCCTCATTTCAAATTGTGATTGTTTTTGTGTCTGAAGTCTGTTGGCTTGACTGCTTTGGGAGATTTTTTTAATATATCTTGCACTGTCAGATCATGAGTTTTGTGTGTCTTTCACTGTATTCTAGATATTGTTAAGGAGGATTTTTTGTAAAAGTATGCTGATTTCTGCCAGTTATCTGTAGGCTTGTTCAATCCTAAATCATCTAATTCACTTTCTGGCACTGAAATTCATTTTCTCTCTGTGTCTCTGTCTGTCTCTCTCTCACTCTCTCTCTTTCTCACTCTTTCTCTCTCTCTCCTCTACTCTCTTCTCTCTCTCCCCCCAGGTAATTTGAAACTAGGCTAGAGGGAGAGGTTGACACAGAAACAAGTACAAATGTAATATAGATAAAAAAGAATTTGTTTATTTTGGCAATTGGCGGTAAGTCTTAACGAACCTGGTTAAGGCAATATTAAGGGAATAGTAGAAAAAGTCAGATGGCTGAAAAAAACAAGGGCAAAATAAAGAAAAGATTTTTCAAGAAGTTTGATGTTCATGGGAAGGGAAAGAGCTAGGCTATCAGTCATAAGCAAGAAACGTTGGTCTTGATTACCTTTAAATTATGCTTGTATGAACCCTTAATCCTTGCCTAGGAGATAAGCTTCTTGAGGGCCAGAGATTTATTTTCTTCTCACGTGTAACTTCAGAAAAACACATCATGGAACCTTACACCCAATAGAGTAAAATTGAAATAAGACATTTCTCACTTGGGAACCATTCCGAACACTCAATCTCAACAAAATATGCATGCTTTTGTTTTATGGTCTTTATTTATCTTATTGGTAAAACTGTGGAAATGGTTAGCATATTCTCCATGGACTCATAAAAGTCACAAGCATTTGTGAGTGTTTATGAGAACACTGGCAGCCTGGGTGAGAGGCGAGAGACAAAAGAAGTGGCAGTCTTGGTGAGCAGAGTTTTTGTGCTGTCTCCTCTAACAAAACTTCCATTCTAGGAGAGGAGGCCAAAAACTCCCTTTCTGTTTAGAAAAACAAAACATTTTATTTTCAAGTTCGGGGAAAAAACCCTACCTCACAGTGTTTAGATCTTTTTATTGCTTTCAAGGATTGCACTGAACAGACATAGTCTCCAACAAGCACTCCTTTGAGAAATCTCAGGATGATGTTATCCTCTCAATAATTTAAGTGTTCTATTATGTGGTAACTTATACTTTACTACTGGGCTTAAAAATTTATATTGCATTCTTTAAGAGTCTGACATTATACTGCAAAACAGGGAGTGTGAGATGACTTAGAAGTGCTTTCATAATAACAGTATCCACTCTAGCCCTGGTGGAAGAGAGGGGAGACAGAGTTATGCTGGCCAGTATATGTTTTAGAAAGACAGGATAAAGTGTGAGAGTTCTCACTTCTTTTTTCAAATCTCTGTGTCCAGTCACAGGACTAGCTGCACGAAGCCGATCAAGAAGCATGGCTCACTCGTCAGAGAAGCAACAATGTCCAAAGTAGGATTAGGGCCAGTCTAGGGCCAACCCTCAATGAGAGAAGGGAGGTGATACATAAAATTAAGGAGAAGCTACTCAAGACACAACTGAGGAGGAGAGTTAGGTAAATATTGGACATACCTGACTTTTGCTCTTCATTATATGTGGCATTATATGTGGCATTATATGAGCTTGAACCAGATTTATACAAGAATTGTTAATGGAATCATTAACTCCCTAGATAAATAACTCCTAACTCAAAATTCATTACTATGGAGTTAGGGCCAATTCATAGCTGACTTGCCTGTAAGCTTCCTGAGACTTTAAATCACACAGGAGGAGATTGGCCATCTCTTTCCCACTGAGTATCTTGGGGATTCAAACCACCCATCTTTGTGTTGGCAGAGTAACTCCCAATCCATGAAGCCACCCAACCACCCTAAACTAACTGTTATTATTGTTACTATGTGCCCTTGAATTGGAATCAACCCATAGCTGAGACTCTAGTGGGTTTTCAGGGGTTATAAATCCCACAGGAGGAAATTGCTATTTCTTTTCTCTCCTGCGGAACACCTGGCAGATTGAGATTGCCTGTTATGGGGTTGAGTTACCACTAACTCACTGGAGCTCCCTCCTAACTCATATCCAGAATTAGAAAGATCCTGTTTTAAATCTTTTCATGGCCACTTACAAGCTGTGATCTTGAGGAAAATAAATACTTCTTTAAATGTAAAGTTCCTTATCTGTTAAAAAAAAAAAAAGGCAGGGTATTCCCAATTGCTAAGTAAGATTTGGTACATGATACTGGCTAGCACAGTAATGGATATATTAAAAAGTTAATAATTTTTATTTTCACTTTAGTAACTTACATAATAATAGTTGTTATAGTATGTTGCTGTTATGTAACATTGAGTCAATTATGACTCAAAATGACCCTATGCACAACAACCCTAAATCCTGCTCTAGCCTATGCCAACCTTATTTTCTCTGACACACCTTCCCGTCACTGAGTCAATCCATCTCATTCTGGGTTTTCCTCTCCTGCACTGTCCCTCCACCCTCCCAAGCATGATGGCCCTCTCCAAGGACTGATCCCTCCTTGCAACATGCCCAAAATATGTCAGACAAAGCTTCCGAATCCTTGCCTCCAAGGAGCACAAGGAACAGCCTGGTTTCACCCTCTCTATCATGAGCCTGTTTGTTCTCCTAGCAGTCCATGGTATATTCAATATTCTTCTTCAGCACCACCACAGCTCAAAGACATCAATTCTTGTTCTATCATCCCTAGTCATAGTCCAGCTCTCTGATGCATAGCAAGTAATCGCAAAGACTATGGCCTGATCAGGCGCACTTTAGTCTCTAGACTGACTGTACTTTGGAGAGGTCCCTGACAGCAGACTTTGCCAATGCAAGCTGTCTTTTGATTGCCTGGCTGCTGGTGCCAAGAGCGTTGATTGTGGAGCCAAGCAAAATGAAGCTGTTAACAATCTCAATCTCTTCACCATCTATCATGATGCTGCCAATTAGCCAAGTGCTGAGGATCTTTGTTTCTTGACATTGAGCTTCAATCCATATTGAAGGTGGCAGTCCTTGACTTTCTGCAGCAGGCGCTTCAGGTCCTCCTGCCTCAGTTTCAGCAAGGAAGGTTGTGTCATCTACACAGCACAGATTACTAACCCTGAAATCTAAGTTGTTAAATAGTCCGAAGAAGGTGTGTGCTGTATGTATCTTTTACAATGCAATTAAAACTCTCAAGTCTTTTCCATTAGGAGTCATCTTACCCTAGGTTATAGGTATCATTTCTGCTCAGCCAATAAGTGCAAAAACAATTCAATGAGGGAACACCCACTTTTGGCCCAGAAGGGACATTTTCAGTCCCAAACCATTGTTCATTCAGATTAGGGTTTATCTGTAGGACTTGGAAATGCAGGCTTCAGCAGGACAGCGTCTCAGCAAGAACCTTCACTGTAGCCTACAAGCTGGGCTTGGTAGACTCTGCCTTGTCATGTGTGAGCATTGAAAAACATTTTACTTAACCTGGTATAACTTCATGAATTAACCACACTAGGATTTATTATTAAGTCATTAAATCAGGATCTATGAAGGGTCTGAGATTTTACTAATTTAACAAGTTATCTTATCATAGGTCTATAGATACTGCAGAAAGAAAAGTGGCCTAAAAAGTCTGGCCCCCCTCCAGAAGGATGAGAGATAAAAAAGCTTATTATATATGACATAAGCAACACCCGAGTAACATGCCATTTCCCATCTCCACATGGCTACATGATAAGGTACAAGCTTTCTCTAAGAGAAGAATCACAGAAAAGAAACCTCAAAATTAAGAGACTCATTCCGTGTAGGGACATCTGGTAAACTTTCTTATCTTACCTTCTCTGAGTTTTTAATTGTCATTACCTTGGAATTAAAGTACATCTGATCTGGGAAACAGAAAGTAAGTCAGGAAGTCTTCCCTGTTGAGTATAATTTTTTGTTGTTGGGTACTATTGAATCAAGTACAACTCATAGTGACCCTGTGAAAAACAGATCTGAGCCCTGTTCTGTCCTGTGTTATCATCATAATCTTTGACACATTTCAATTCCATTGCTGCAGTCACTTTATCAATCCTCCTGGTTGAGCGTCTTCCTCTCCTTCACAGTCTCTTTACATTTCCAAGCATAAGGTCCCCCCTCAAGGAATAATCTCTCCTAGTAACCTGCCCAAAGTCTGCAGGACAAAGTTTTATCATCTTTGCCTCCAATGAGCACTCTGATTTCACCTTTTTTAAAGCATATCTGTTTGAGGTAGGTGTTTTTTTTTGTGTGTGTGTTAGTTTATGGGATATTCAGTATGCTCCCCAAAAACACAGTTCAAAGGCATTAATTCTTTTGTAATTCTTATTCACTCATTGTCCAGTTTCAGATGCATAGCAAGTGATGGAAAAGATCATGGTCTGCGTCAGGAACCCCTTAATCCTCAAACTGACATCCTTGTTCCTCAGTAACTTGGAGAGATCCCTCACTGTAGACTTTTCCAGTGCAATATGTCTCGATCTCCTGATTACTGGTACCAAGTGTGATGACTGTAGATCCAAGTAAGGTGAAATAATTGACAGTTTCAATATTTTCTCTATCTTAATGTTGTCTGTTGTTCCAGTGATGAGTATTTTTGTTTTCCTTATATTAAGATGTAATTCATATTGAAGGCATAAGTGTTTAACCTTCTGCACCAAGTGCTTCTAATCGACCTCATTTTCCACAAGCAAGGGTGTGTTGTCTGCATAAAGGTTATTGAAGAGGCTTCCTTCAATCCTGATGTCACATTCTTCTTCATACAGTCCAGCTCCTCAAGTCATTTTCTCATCATACTGATTAAATAG
>NW_006399759.1:28330690-28357044 GCF_000299155.1 Elephantulus edwardii | reverse complement strand
GACAAAGGAGATTAATCAGAACTGACTTTGACAAGCACTGTGGCAATTGGACAATTAAAACAGACATTCGGATGGCGGGGAAGAAGAACAAACTGGGGAGGAGGGTGGAGAGAATGGTGCAGCAATGAAGGAGTGAAAGCCCAGAATCCCTGTGAATGTTCATTGAAACGAATAAAATTTAATAATAATTAAAAAAAAGGTATAGATTTCTCATGAGTACAATTAAGGGTGCTGGAATTCTCATTCTTCTCCATGTTAGTCATAATTTGTTATTACCCACACAGTCAAATGCCTTTCTCGTAGTCAATAAAGGACAAACTGTCATTCTTCTGATATTCTTTACTTTCAGATAGGAGTCATTTTAAATCAACAATGATGACCTGGTGCCAGAGCTTCTTCTAAATCCAGCTTTAATGTCATGCAGTTCTATTTTCTATGTACTGTTCTAGCCATATTTTAATGATCTTCAGCAGCATTCTTCTCCCATGAGATATTACTATTGTTCGCTAATTTCCACATTCTTTTAAATCACCTTTTGGGGAATGTTAACAACTATAAATCTCTTCCTGTTGATTGCTGCTGCTGTTATGTGCCATCAAGTCACTTCCAACTCATAGTGACCCTATGTACAACAGCTCCAAAGCCTGCTCTATCCTGTGCCAACATTGTCTCTAACACACCTACCCCCATTATGCCAGTCACTGAGTCAATTCATCTCATCCAAGGCCTTCCTCTCTTGCGCTGTTCCTCCACCATTCCAAGCATAATGTCCCTCTCCAAAGACTCATCCCTCCTGGCAACATGCCCAAAGTATGTCAAACAGAGCTTCCAAATCCTTGTCTCCAAGGAGCAGCCTGGCTTCGCCCTCTCTAGGATGAACCTGTTTGCTATCCAAGCAGTCCATGGTATATTTAAAAAATCTTCTCTAACACCACAGCTCAAAGACATTCATTCTCCTTCTATCATCCCTAGTCATTGTTCAGCTTTCTAATGCATAATAAACAATTGCAAAGACTATGGCCTGGATCAGGGGCACCTTAGTTTCCAGACTGACATTTCCTGTTGACTGTTGTTGTGTACCATAGAGTCAGAACCAATCCACAGCTGACCGTCTAGTGGTTATTCAGAGGCAGTTAATTGCATGAAAGGAGATTTCCCATCCTTCTCCCATGGTGCAGCTGGTAGATTCGAAATACATGCCTTAGGGATTACAGAGTAGCTTCTTGCCACTAGGTCACAAGAGCTCCTAATCAATGGCAATTATTGTTATAAAACAAAATGTCAATGAATGATTATATGAAAAACCAATGTGATTTGTTTTTTTTAAATTATTTGTATTTTATTATATTTTTGTGTGTGTACCGTCAAATCAGATCTGACCAGTACAGGAGGAGATTGTCCCTCCTTCTTCAACAAAGAATCTGGTGGATTCAAACCTCATGCTTCGGGTATTGTAGTACAAGTTATATAAACCCCAAAAAAGTAAAGCCACACATTTATAATTTTTAAGATGTTCTAATATCAGCTTGCTTGGCTCCACAATCATCACTCTTGGCACTAGCAGTCAGAAAATCAAAAGATGAATTACACTGGAGAAGTCTGCTTTTAGTGACCTCTCCAAAGTGTTCATGATTAATTATGTCAGTCTAGGGAGTAAGGTGTACCTGATCCAGGCATGGTCTTCACAATTATTTGCTATGCATATGAGAAGTGGACAGTGACTAAGAAGAATAGAAGAAGAGTTAATTCCTTTGAGCTGTGGTGTTGGAGAAGAGTATCAAACATACTACGAACCACCAAGAGAACAAAGAAGTCTGTTTTGGAGAAGGTGAAACCAAGTTTCTCCTTGGAGGCAAAGATTTTGAAGCTCCATCTCATCTATTTGAGCACAGGCCTTGAAGAAGGATATCATGCTTGGAAGGGTGAAGGGACAGCGCAGGAGAGGAAGACTTCAAATGAGATGGATTGATAGAATAACTGGGGTAACAGGGATGGGTATGTTGGAGTCAGTGAGACTGGTTCAAGATAGGGCAGGCTTCAGAGCTATTCTTTTTTTGTTTGCTTTCATTATCTTTTTCTCTACTAGTTTATTTACAAAACTCAAATACAAATTTGAACAAATTCTTTCAATTTCCCTAACCCCCCCCATCAAATTGTGCAACCCAATGATTAACCCCCTCTTCCCCCAACACATCACAAACTGAGATTTGTACACCAATGTTCATAGCAGCATTATTCACCATCGCCAAGAAGTTGGAAACAGCCTAAATGTCTAACTACAAATTAATGGATTGAGAAATTATGGTACATTCACAATACTGAATAGTATGCAGAACGCAGGAGCAATAACTTTGTAAATTATTACCTAACTTGGGAGGGACTGGAGAACATTATGCTGAGTGAACTAACTCTATCTCACAAGGACAATTAATGTATAAAGCCACTATTGTAGAATGAGTATATGGATCCAGAGTCACAGGCAACTCGATGTCTCATAAAAACAAACAGTAATTTTATTTGGAAAAAAATTTCTCCCTGTAACTCTATACTGTTGTTGTTGTTATGTGCCATCGAGTTGTTTCCGACTCCTAGCGACCCTATGCACAACAGCTCTAAACCCTGCTCTATCCTGCGCCAAACGCACCGCCTCTGACACACCCATCCCGATTACCCCAGTCACCGAATCAATCCATCTCATAGAGGGTCTTCCCCTCCTGCGCTGTCCCTCCACCCTCCCAAGCATGATGTCCCTCTCCAAGGACTGGTCCCTCCTGGCAACATGTCCAAAGTATGTCAGACGAAGCCCCAGAATCCTTGCCTCCAAGGAGCAGCTTGGTTTAATCCTCTCTAAGATGGATCTGTTTGTTTTCCTGGCAGTCCAGGGTACATTCAGTACCCTTCTCCAGCACCACTAGGATATAAATAAATTTGTTCTCAGAGTCACTTTTTTATTTTTCCAAGACCTTTGCTGATGTAAACTTTCTTTAAAAGATGTTCTGAATCAAATTGCATGGTAACACTTGGATGTGTGGAAATAGGTGACATTCGTGGAGAACTGACTCCTAACACTTACAATGCTCTTTTTACCCATAATAAAAACAAGCTTTAACCGCTAATACCTGCTGAGGGCCCCTGTATAGCAAGCAGTGAGGGGATAAAATGGGAGTAGAATTTTGCTCTCCTGGACCTCGTAGTAACACTTATTTTATTCAAATCCAGCTCTCCACTTCAATTAGCTCTTTGAGTTCAGTTACTTAACCTTTCTGAGATTCAGATCCTTTTTTATTAAAGGTTGGAAAGAGATTGTCATTACAAGGTTGTGGTGAGAATTCAAGGGAAAGAACACACTCTAAATCGGCAATCATCATTCCTGGCACTATCCAGACTTAAAACAGCTGTGGTTAAGACAAAGGTGCTGGATTCATTATACACAGGCTACTTAAACTGCAATTTGCTAGCATTTTGTGAAATGATGAATTGCCTCATCAACAACGTGTGTATTAATCTAATGTTGTTTTATTTGCCTGTTTGCTTTACAATGGCTGATGTTAAATCATCATACAGTCAAATATGTGCTAGAATCACCACTGATTCTTGGCAGATGTTAACAGTTTATACTTGACCACTAGGCTAAAGTTAAGCAGTTCAGACTGACCTCCTAGTACTGTCAAGCAAAAATTGCCCACCAAAGCCCTGGCAATACTGCTTCCTGTGAGTCTGTATAATTCTTGTACAGTCAAGAAATCTCTATTGTTTTATTCTGTAAGTATAGGAGCATTGACAGTAACTGCTTTAATTTTGTTCTTCATTTTAGACTCACAAAAATATGGTAATATCAAGACAGTAACTACAAAGTGCTTAAGTGCTTCTATGAGCAATTGTGTTTTATCCTTCCAACAATCCTGTGATGCTGATAGTACTATTTATTGTCCCCATGTAATGGGGAAGTGGATATGAGAGGTTGGTAATTTGCTCAGGTTAGCAGAACTGTAAAGCAGCAAGATCAGAATTCAAAATGAGAATCCAACTCACTCTGAATCTCATACTCCTACTATTATTCTAAATATGGCCTTCTTCCCAAGGCTGCTCGGACCTATTTTTGGTCAGATTTCTGTCAGAATAACACTTCCAGTCTTTCATTCCACCCATCAGGAGGTGAGCTATTTTGTATATGATCAGCAAACTCACAAGAGTTTGACATCTAATGGTTCATATTACTTCAAAGAATAAGGCTCAGAAGTACAGAACTGTTATTGCCACATAGCCAGTCTCACTCTATGATTTCAGGGATACTTTGTGGCTTCTCCATGGCCAGCTTAATAATGCAGACTCTGCTTTTACAGAATAAAGTAGATGTTCTGGGTGCTCTAACTAGGAGATGAAAATAAACTTATTTTGGATACTGAACCATACCAAACGGACTGCTATTGAATGCAATTCATGATAACCCCATATGTCACAGAGTACATCTGTGCTCAACAGCATTCTCTTGGCTTTAATATTTACAGAAGCAGATTACGAAGCCTTTTATCCATGGTGCTTCTGGATACACTTGAACCACCAGTCATTAGAGTAGCATTCAAATGCAGACCTTTTGTGCAAAAGAGACTTCAATTCTCTATTTTCTCCATTTCCAATGTCATGAGCCTAGGTTAATTTTTCATTTCCAGCTCTCAGTTGCCTGTGCTGTACTATTTTGGTACATTGAGTTCTATTGTAATAAATGTCCTTAGTAACTGGTTTATTAAAAATTGTTAATATGGACAAATCTAAAATATATTAAAATAACAATAGTATTAATAATTACACCACATATTCATTGTCTTCAAATCAGTTTGGACTCATGGTGATTTTCTATCAAGTTTCCAAAGCTATACATCTTTACTGGAAAAAGACTATTCATCTTTCTCCCCGAGCACAACCAGTAGTAGATTTTGAACTGCCAATCTTTGGGTTAGTAGCCCTATATGTTACACACTATGAACATTTTTCTTAGTTTTAGATACAGTAGCTAAGTCACAGTTTAAGTGACTCGCCAAAGAGTTCTCAGCTCTGAGGCAGAAGGGTGCAGAATCAGTGATTCCTGAAGCTTTGTCAAATATTATTCTCACTCAGTCTACTTAATCATGTCCTGATTAAAATATAACAGTCAAATGAGGTTATGTGGCTAAAAATTGACCACTGAGGGCATACAAGTTCCTCCTGAGACATTAGAATCATTCTGAAAAATACTGCTAAGCAGATTTAATGACAATTAACAACCAGAGTCGATATCCATTTGAAATACCAAAATAGATTATTTGAAATAGGCCTTGGCTTAGCATTTCAATGATTCCCACACAATTCAGAAATGACTTTGGAGAGCTCTGATGCTAAGGGACTACTAACAAGTCGCAAATCTGACAGAGACACAATGAGCAATAATAACGAAATATACTTGACTGTTTTAGTCATGTAAACACCATGGAATTTTGTGCCAAAAAAGATCTTGACTGGCTTGTAAGCTATGCAGAGAAATGAAAAGCAAACAGAATAAACTGTAAGTGCTTAAGAATGGCAAATAAAAACCTCCTATTGGGTAAATGAAACAAGCTGATATATCATTAAATGGAATTTACCGACTTGTCTCTGGCTAGGTCAGGAAGCCAGCTTTGCTGGCAACATCCAGGAATCAGTAAACTCAGCATCAAGACACAGCAGTTGTCAGAACATAAAGTGGTCCAGAATGTTTCTTGACAGTTTCTTCTCTACCACTAGGCTCAGGGGAGTTGAGTTGCAAATTCGTAGAGTAATTATGTTTGCAAACAATATGAAAAGTCCAAGAGGAGTGTGTAGCCAGGCCTCTCTCTGGGAACATCTGAGCAACTGGCCTAGTAGATAAACATACAGATAGTATTTCACAATTCAGTCAAGGTCAAACATTGTCCTTTGGCAGGATCCTACATTTAATATAGAAACAGGTAACCATAGAGCACATGTATGCATGTCTAAGGACTTCTGCAAACTCAGAAGTGGATGTTGTCGTTGTATGTGCCATCTAGTCGCTTGCGACTCATAGCAACCCTATGCACAACAGCCCTAAACTCCGCTCTATCCTGTGCCAATCGCACGGTCTCCGACACTCCCATCCCGATTATACCAGTCACTGAATCAATCCACCTCATAGAGGGTCTTCGACTCCTGTGCTGTCCCTCCACCCTCCCAAGCATGATGTCCCTTTCCAAGGACCTGTCCCTCCTTACAACATGTCTAAAGTATGTCAGACGAAGCCCCAGAATCCTTGCCTCCAAGGAGTAGCCTGGTTTAACCCTCTCTAGGATGAATTTGTTTGTTTTCTTGGCAGTCCATTGTATATTCAGTACTCTTCTCCAGCACCACAGCTCAAAGGCATCAATTATCCTTCTATCCTCCCTAGTCATTGTCCAACTCTCTGACACATAACAAGTGATTGCAAAGACCATGACCTGTATCAAATGCACCTTAGTCTCCAGAGTGACACCATTGCTCTTTAGTACCCTGGAGAGGTACCCAACAGCAGACTTTCCCATCGCAATATGTTTGATGAATGTTTCTTTAAAAAACACAATAAAACAACCAATTCCTACTTATAAGTAATCTCTATGTTACAAAGCTAAACTAAGCCATAGGACCTTTTGGCTGTAATCTTTAAGAAATTAATTATGACACTTTTTTTTTACAGCACCACTGGTGCTGACTCCACTCAGTAGATTCAAATCATCAACCTTTAGACTTGTTGTTGTTAGGTGTCATCAAGTCCCCTCTGACTCATAGTGACCCTATGAACAACAATGTGAAACTTTTCCCTAATTTACACCAATCTTACAATCTCTACCATGCTCATCTGTTGTTGCAGTCACTGTGTCAATCCATTTTATTGAGCTTCTGCCTTTCCTTTGTTGACCCTCCACTTTTCCAAGCATATCTGTGGAGTCAAGGGTTTATTCAAATTGGTTTTTCTTGCCATTGCCTGACTTTGCCACAAGAATGGGTAGAAACATGTGAATAAAGCATGTTAACCAATCCATTAGGGGATTAACTAGTCTCACCAATCCACAAAGGGATTGTTTAATCTCATTAAATTGAGTGACTTAGCAGCATCAAAATAAAAACCTCACAACCAGCAAAGAAGAGCAAACAAGAGAATGCAACACGTCTTTCAGTAGCCATACTATGGTCATAGTAGCCATAGCAGAGAACTAGGGATGTGATATGAGATGGAGCAGATCTTGGGACTGCTGCCCACCCCACCCCCAGACAGAACCAGAACTAAATTAACAACCTTTGCTCATGTTTGTTGGATAATTTGAGGGTTGAGAGGGGAAGCTAATATTGGCAGGACTGAGAACTTTATACCAATAGCCTAAAGCCATGAAGCTCATGGCTGTAGAGCCTGGGAGAACATTTCAGGAGCTGTCCTGACTGTATTCTGCTGCTAACCTGGATTATAGCCTTTTCATTTTCTCAATATTGTTCAGTGTGATCTGTGAGTTATTGCATAGGATTTTAGACCCAGTAAAGCAGTTAGATTGATGATGGTATGAGTAGCAAAAGTTGTGGGAGTGTGGGGGATATGTCTGTCCTCCTGCGAATTGCTTTTGTGTTGTTGGTACTGTTGATGGGATTGTTCCCCTTTGTGAAGTTGGTAATGGTCAGATATGGCTCCCTCCATGGCCTTCGCTCTTTTACAGTATCTTTTTTTAAAGACTGGTTCCTCTGGGAAAAAAAAAAACACTCAAAGTGTGTGAGACGACACAAAGCTTCTCACCATCCTTACTTCTAAGTAGCACTGTCTGTAATTCTTCCAACGTAGATTTATTTCTCCTTTTGTCAGTCCATGATATATTCAACACTCTTCACAAAGATCACGAGTCAAAAGCATCAATTCTCCTTCGGTCTTACTCAATTTTTGTGCGATCTCAATATTTGGGGTGAATTTAGGGAAAGATTATTAGACTATATTGCAGATCATGCTCACAGTTATTTTGGGCCAAAATGAATTTTTTACCAAATCCTTTTAATAGCTTAATTTGTAATAAGCAACATTGAAAACAAACCCAATTCAATGAACAAGTGAATAGATAAGGGAACTGTACTTTATCAATAAATTGGACAACTGTTCATGGATGCAAATAGCTATGAAAATTATTGATATATAGGTAAAAGGGATGGTTAGCCAAATCATTATATTGAATTAAACAGATGAGCTATACACCATGATTTTATTTTTGTAAAACTTTTAGCTAACAGAAAATAGATGAGACTGAGGATGAGACTACAGAAAGGGATAAATAACAGAAATGTGAATGTAAACTTTTGGTGGTAATATCCATTATCTTGTTCATGGTGGTCGTGTCCCATGTGTATACATATGCCAAAGCTCACTATATTTTATATTGTAGTTTATTTTATAGCACTTATATATCAGCAGCCATTTAAACAAAAACTTACAATGTTACTCTTACTATGTGTTCTCATGAAAGCATTCTATTTCTTTTCAATCAAATCCTCTGGACACAGAGAACCAGTCATGGCAAAAAGACATTCTCCAAGTTGTCCTTGACACTAAGTGATCAGTGATCAAGATTCACCCTTTGATTCCCAGATCATGTGCTCTCTCTAATATGGAAACTATACCACATCATAATTTCTAATTTCGCTATATAGTATCCAGGAGAATTATCTTTCATCTTTATTGGCTATCATCTCCAGGATGGTACCTCAGTAACATTTTTAAGAGACTTTTCTTGATTTATCTTACACATAGCTTCTGGAAGATGTGATATAAAATAGAAAGAGTGAACTCTAAGATCAGGTGCCCATCACTTTACTCACATTGCTGCAAAGTTGCTGACTTTTTCCAGTGTATTTTCCAGTATTGTGTAGAATCATATGTGTATTAAGTCAACAGTCTTGGCACCAGCAGCCAGGAAATTAACAGGCGCATTGCCATGGCAAAGTCTGCTGTTAGGGACCTCTCCAAAGTACTGAAGAGCAATGGTGTCTCTCTGGAGACTAAGGTGCGTCTGACACAGGCCATGGTCTTCGTAATCACCTGTTATGCATCAGAGAGTTGGACAATGACCAAGGAGGATAGAAGGAGAATTGATGCCTTTGAGCTGTGGTGCTGGAGAAGAGTATTGAGAATACATGGACTGCTAGGAAAACAAACAGATTTGTCCTGGAAAGGGTTAAACTGGGTGGCTCCTTGGAGGCAAGGATTCTGAGGCTCCGTCTAACATTCTCTGGACATGTTGTGAGGAGAGACCGGTCCTTGGAGAAGGACATCATGCTTGGGAGGGTGAAGGGACAGCGCAGGAGGGGAAGGCCCTCTATGAGGTGGATTCAGTGACTGGGATTATCGGTATGGGAGTGTCAGAGACAGTGCGATTAGCACAGGACAGAGCAGAGTTTAGGGCTGTTGTACATAGGGTCACTATGAGTTGCAAGCGATTCGACGGCACATAACAACAACAACAGTTCTAGCTAAGGTATTGTGGAAGGAAAGGCCACTGCATAGTCAAACCATATTTTAATGTTTTTTCTATTGTTGTTAGGTGCCATCGAGTTGAGTATGACTCATAGTGACTCTATAAACAACAGATCTAAACCCTGCCCTATCCTGTGCCAAACTCATCTCTGACACGTTTTAATCCATTGCTGTAGAAACTGTGTCAATCTACCTGGTCGAGGATCATTCTCTCTTTCCCTAACCCTCCACTTTTCCAAGCACACATTCTTGTCCAATGAATAGCCTCTCTACCTGCATGCCCAAAGTATATATGAGACAAAGCTTTATCATCTTTGCTTCCAAGGCACTCTGGCTGCATTTTCTAAAGACCTTTCTAATTTTTGGCAGTCTGTGGAATATTCAATATTCTTACCCAATAAATACCACAGCACAAGGTTATCAATAATTCTTCTGTCATCCTTATTCATTGTCTAGCTCTTCATGCATGAATCAGATGCACTTTAGTCCTCAAAGTGACATCATTTGTCCTCAATAATCTGGAGACATCCTTTAATGCATACTTTATAGTGCAGAGTATCTCCTAATATCTTGACTGTTATTATAAGGATATTGATTGTGGATAAATCCAAGCAACATGAAGTAATTGACAGTGTCAATTTTTTTAATCCATCTATTATGATGTTACATATAGGTCTAGTGGTAAAAATTTTTGTTTTCTTGATATTGACATACAATCCATATTGAAGAATGTAGTCTTTGATCTTCTGTAGTAAGCATTTCAAGTATTCTTCATTTTCAGCAATTAAGGTTGTGTCATCTGCAAAATGTAGATTATTGATGATTCCTCTTCCAATCTGGATGTTAAATTCTTTTTCATATATTCCAACTCCTTAAATAATTTGCTCTGCATACAGATTACATAGATTATAGAGATAAGATACAAAACTGACACACAGCTTATTAACATATTGGTGGTTGTTGTTGCGTCCCATTGAGTCATAATTGACACATAATTGATCCTTTAGAGGGTTTTCAGTGGCAACTAATTAGACAGGAGGAGACTGGCCATCCTTCTCCCATGGACGAGTTTCATGCCTTCAGGACTGAAGCACAGTTTATTAGCATTAGGCCACCAGATTAATGTTAATAAAAATAAATCACTACATTTTCAGTTCTGAAGAAAGCAAAAGATAGTCAGTTTGCTACTTCCTGGCTAGTTGGTTTCCTTAAACTGTAACATGCATCAAAGGACAAATGTTGATCTCTGCTGGCAACAGGTACATTCAGTAATAGGTCATCATTGGTTAGTGGAGAAACCCCACTGTGCTGGTGGCTTTATGAATATCCTCAATTTCTGCTACTCTAACCACCATGCTATTACAATAACACACAGGCTATTTAATCTTACCTAATGTGTCATTCTGATCATGTGGTTGTTTAAAACTTTTCCTTTACTCTGAAGGAGGACAATATGTTATAACAAAATTTTACATTTTATGCATACTCATATCCACTCAGAGAACTGCCAGATGTGCAGGCTGGATTTAGGAGAGGTCGTGGTACTAGGGATATTATAGCTAATGTTAGATGGATAGTGGCAGAAAGCAGAGAATACTGGAAAAATGTGTATCTGTTCTTCATTGACTATGTAAAGGCTTTTGACCATGTCGATCACAAGAAGCTGTGGCTGACTCCCAGAACATGTGATTGTGCTAATTCGAAACCTATACTTGGACCAAGAGGCAGTTGTCAGAACAGAGCAGGGAGACACTACATGGTTCAAAATCAGGAAGGGGGTCTGTCAGGGATGTATTTTGTCTCCATACCTTTTCAATCTGTATGCAGAAAAGATCATCTGAGATGCTGGGCTGTACAAGGAGGAATGTGGCATCAGGATTGGTGGAAGAATCATCAACAAGCTGCATTATGCAGATGACACAACCCTGCTTGCTGAACCTGAGGAGGACCTATGGCGCTTTCTGCAGAAGGTCAAGGACTGCAGTCTTCAATATGGATTGAAGTTCAACATCAAGAAAACAAAGATGCTCACCACTGGGCCAACTGACAGCATCAGTATGGATGGTGAAGAGACTGAGATAGTTAACAGTTTTAGATTACTTGGTTCCACAGTCACCACTCTTGTT
The DNA here is from genome assembly GCF_000299155.1 of Elephantulus edwardii. NCBI lineage: Eukaryota > Metazoa > Chordata > Mammalia > Macroscelidea > Macroscelididae > Elephantulus > Elephantulus edwardii. The sequence goes on along the minus strand of NW_006399759.1, from coordinate 28,345,410 downwards.
AACAGCAGCCAGGAAATCAGGAGATTAATTGCATTGGGAAAGTCAGCTGTGAGGGACTGCTCAAGAGTACTGAAGAGCAACGATGTCAGGCTGGAGACTAAGGTGTGCCTGATTCAGGCTATAGTCTTCACAACTATGTGCTATGCATTGGAGAGTTGGACAGTGAATAGGGATGATAGAAAGAGAATTGATGCCTTTGAGCTGTGGTGCTAGAGAAGGATGTTGAATATACCATGGACAGCTAGGAGAACAAACAGGTTTGTCTTGGAGAGGGTGAAGCCAGAATACTCCTTGGAGTCAAGGATTCTGAAGCTTTGTCTGACATACTTTGGGCATGTTGCAAGGAGGGGCAGGTCCTTGGAGAGGGACATCATGTTTGGGAAAGTGGAGGGACAGCACAGGATAGGAAGACCCTCGATGAGATGGATCGATTCTGTGAGTTGAGTGGTGGGAATGAGTGTGTTTGAGACGGCGAGGTTGTCACAGGGTAGAACGGCATTTAGGGCTCTTGTACACAGTGTCGCTATGAGTCACAAATGACTCGATGGCACATAACAAGAACAACAACAATATATCCACTTACCTCTTCTTAAGATTTCATTGTTTTCAAACTTCCAATATTTATGGCTCTAGGTCCATGGAAACACAGTTCTGCTAAAAGAATCCATATCATAACAGTTTCTGATTTTAGTCACCAGGTGTTGATAATGGGGTGTTTCTTCTCCACTGGTCTCAGTTATACATCAGGAGTGCAAATTCTCTGGTGGCCTTGCTTCAGAACCCTAGAGGCTAAATTGTGGTCTCTTGGAAGCTTACTATAAACTCACAAAGCATCCTTTCTATCCACAATACCATGCGATCTTGCAGTTTATATAGTCCATATACCTGGGCTTCTGGCTAAGATTTGCTACAGATCTTTTCCCTGCTCTGGTCCAATTAAAAGTTTTCTTTATCCAGTATATAAATATCCTCAAGTCCAGAATATCATGTTTCTAAAACCTGAAAAGGCAAGGTAGAACACTTCTTCATGGTGGCAAGTATGAATGCAATACTTTCCTTTTCACTTTGCTAAAGGAAATGTCCCAACAGGATTACCCTCCACCTTTTGAAATAAATTCCCAAGGTATTCAACACCTTTACCATATTTTACTCACTCATTTTTATTAAGATAATTCCACTATATATAGGACCACATCTAATATGTCAGAGAATATTCTCAGGTGATAACTAAATTGCCTTTGTACTATATTATAGTTCTTTATAATATAGAGAGTGGGAGAGGTTACAAAGCCCCAAAGTAAAGGTATAAATATTGACCCTTATTTCTCTTATTCAAACACAAAACTTTTCTCCTTGAGGAGAAAAAAAACCAACAAAAAACAACTCTCTAGATAAACGACTGCTTATTATGTACCAGAGATTATGCTAATCTGTTGCAGTGAAGATACTACATCTGATTTAACAGCTCCATCTGAGCTTCTATTTGGCTGAGCCCTCCAGGATCCATATGGGGTTTGTAGAGACTAGACAAGTAAATCTTACTGGTATGTGATGAAGAACACTACCTCTGCACACTGTATGTCTTCACGGATGGCATTAATCTCCACTATTTCCCCTTGGATGCTCTACTGGTTTTGATCTATTATGACTGAGAGAGTGTCGTTTCAGAGGCTTACACTGGCCTTTATCCTGATACTAGCCTTTACATTACAGGTCAAGGAATCAAAGTAAATGTTCTTCAAACTGTAAGGTGCCACTATTCTAAATATTTAAGAATTGCAAAAATGACCATTCTATAAGTCCACAGAACTGGTATATCGATTGTAAACCCAGCAGAATTCCAAAAGCCATTTATTATCAGGTCTTGCTTGCCTCTACACTAACAGAAGCCTATGATACCAGGTTGTTGTGTTGTTGTTGTTTTTCTCAAATTTAACTTAGACTCTATTCAACAGTACTCTGATTGTTTGTATATTTTCTTTTTCCCCATTATAAACACACCCACTTAAGTGGAAAAAGATCTCTTTACAGAAGGACTTAGGAACCATCAATGTGCATTCTTTAAACAGCATTGTTCCTCTTGTTTGGAAATGAACATCCCTTTCAGCCAACTGGTTCTGAGTTCAGATCACTAATTACAGGATAATGATTATAGAAATAGTAAATCTAGAATGGGAGCAGTTATAGTTAATCTGATCATCAGCATATTTTGATCATATATTGAACAAGATATTTATTGACTGTTCATCTACCTTGATCTTGTGCATATTGAAATACGACTAACATGTGAAGAACCTACTTAAAATGTTAATGAGCAAGGATGTCACTTTAAACATGAATATGTACCTGTTGACTGTAGGGAGTTTTCACTTGGCCAACTGACTGGAAGAGATCTATATTTGTTCCCATCCCAAAGAAAGGTGACCCAAAAGAGTGTGGAAACTATAGAACAATATGGTTGATTTCCTATGCAAGCAAGATTCTACTGAAGATTATCCAAAAACGACTGGAACAGCACATCAGCAGAGAACTGCCAGAAGTCCAGGCTGAGTTTAGAAGGGGTCGTGGTACTAGTGATATTGTAGCTAATGTTAGATGGATCTTAGCTGAAAGCAGGGAATACCAGAGGAATGTATATCTGTGTTTCATTGATTATGCAAAGGCATTTGACTGTGTGGATCATAACAAACTGTGGCTGGCTCTGAGAAGAATGGGAATTCCAGAGCACTTGATCGTGCTAATACAAAACCTATACTTGGACCAAGAGGTAGTCATCAGAACAGAGCAAGGAAACACTGCATGGTTCAAAATTGGGAAGGGTGTATGGCAGGGATATGTCCTGTCTCCATACCTTTTCAATCTGTATGCAGAACAGATTATTCGGGAGGCTGTGCTCTATGAGGAGAAGTGTGGCATCAGGATTGGTGGAAGATCTATTAACCATATCTGCATTATGCAGATGACACAATGCTGCTTGCTGAAATTGAGGAGGACCTGAAGCACTTGCTGCAGAGGGTCAAGGACTGCAGTCTCCAATATGGATTGAGGCTCAATGTCAAGAAGACAAAGATTCTCACCACTGGACCAATTGGCAGCATCAGGATGGATGGTGAAGAGATTGAGATTCTTCACAGCTTTAGTTGGCTTGGCTCCACAGTCAACAATCTTGGCACCAGTAGCCAGGAAATTAGAAGACGTATTGTGATGGGAAAGTCTGCTGTTAGGAACCTCTCTAAAGTACTGAAGAGCAATGGTGTCTCTCTGGAGACTAAGGTGCACCTTATACAGGTCATGGTCTTTGCTATCATTTGTTATGCATCAGAGAGTTGGACAATGACTAAGGAGGATAGAAGGAGAATTGATGTCTTTGAGCTGTGATGCTGTAGAAGAGTATTTAAGGTACCATGGACTGCTAGGAAAACAAACAGATTCATCCTGGAAAGGGTTAAACCGGGTGACTCCCTGGGGGCAAGGATTCTGAGGCTCTGTCTAACATACTTTGGACATGTTGTGAGGAGAGACCAGTCCTTGGAGAGGGCCATCATGTATGGTAGGGTACAGGGACAGCACAGGAGGGGAAGGCCCTCCGTGAGGTGGATTGATTTAGTGACTGGGGTAATCGGGATGGGAATGTCAGAGACAGTGCAATTGGCACAGGACAGAACAGAGTTTAAGGATGTTGTACAGAGGGTCACTATGAGTCGTAAGCGACTCAACAGCACATAACAACAACGACAGTGGATAAGGATTTGTGCTGCCAACCCAAAGGTAGGCAGTTCAAACTGACCAGCTGTCCTATGGGAGAAAGATCGATAATCTCCCATGAGATTTACAACTTCTGAAACCCAATAAAGTGTAAATTACGAGTTAGTTCCAACTCAATGGCAATGAGAATGAGAGTCATCTGTCCATAGCAGTTGGGCAATGAATAAGAAATTACCCAAGAACAACTGACATCTTTGAATTTTGATACTAGTGAAGAATCAGAGTAGACAATAAACTTCCAAAAGACATACTCATCTTAGAGAAGTGCAGCCGGATTATTCCTTAGAAGGAAAGATGTTGAAGCTTCATCTCACATGCTTTGGGCATGTTATTAGAAGCATCTAGTCCTTATGGAAGACATCACACTTAGAAAATGAGCAAGTGAGCAAAAAAGAGGAAGACCTTCCATGTGAAGGATTTGCATAATGTCTGCAATAATGGAATTAAGCAGAGATTTTAAAGAAGACACAGAATCAGATGGGATTTTATTCTGGCATAGTTAGGTTCATTGTCAGTCAGAACTGACTCCACAGCACCTAATAGCATTACCTAAACTCTGTAGGTTAGATTTTCTGGGCTGCTACTTGGCCTTGCTATTCATTAATACTTTTCTTAAAGCAGAAAGTTAAATGCTACCAACTGAGCACATTTCTCACAGGAATTTAGCTTGTTATTGCTATCAGGGAACAAAGTTACATAAAAGCATATCCTACCATGAAGCCTAGTCAGACAGCAACTGCTAATAAGTTTCTCAGTGATATTGATGTCAAATTACTCCTCATTACTTTCAATTAGTGCTCTCCAAAGAGTCCTTTTGTAAATGGAATAAACTTCTGAGTTCTCTGACCTTGTTGTTATGTGCCATTGAGTTGCCTGTGATTCATAGTAAACCTATGTACAACAGCTCTGAACCCTGTTCTAAAGTGTGTCAAAATCATTGTATCCAACACATCTACACCCATTGCCCCGACACTGTGTCAATCCATATTATCCAGAGTATTTCTCTCCTTGTGCTGTTCCTCCATCCTTCCAAGCATAATATCCAGACCTCTTCCTCAGACTATTTGGCATAACTGCATTGGCAAAGGCTTTGTGAGCTTCTCAGAATCTTTCAGGACTGCCTTAGTTACATCCCAGAGGTTTTGGTACTTTGGGGAAAAAACCCACTGTGTAGCTTAATAATGTGGGATCTCTGAACTCAAGCAACAGGAAGGTTCTGAGCACCTCGATGGAGGTGAGAAGCCACTTTCAGAAGGGAACAACAGGTTTCCTCCTTGGTCATTCAGGAACTTTGGGGGGAAAATGCTGTCTAGGTTTACCATGAGGGACCCCTTAACTCAAGCAATAGGGAGGTACTGGGCACCTGGACAGAGGTGAGAAGCCACTTCCTAAAGGGAACAACAGGCTTCCTCCTTGGTAATTCACATACTTAGGGGGGGAAAAACTGCTGTCAAACCCTCGGCCATGCAGGTCTTAGGACAAGAAGCAAGCATATATATATATATATACTTCACAAAACATTGTCATACCCAGGTAATTTTATAGTTGTAACAGACTAATAGCTACTAAGAAAACATGCCCAGAATGTCAAGAAAGCAGCAATCCACATCAGCCATCATGAAAAAACAAAATAACTTTTTTTTCTAAAAATTCAGATCCAGTATATAAACCAGATAGAGAGAACCAGAAGAAATATGTTGATGTAGAGTTATTTGATCAACTACAGGAAAAAGATGCAAATGTGGGAAGAAACAATGGAAGTAAAAGAGAGAGCAAATACTTCAGAGACAACAGACCAGAAGATATATATAAATGAGGAGAAACTCAAACAGATATGGATGAAAATGCAAAACATGGAAGAAAAAAATTTATAGAATAGACCAAGAGGCATAGCCAACACAGTACAGGAAAGAACAGAAAAGCATGAAAAGGCAATCTAGAATATTAAGATGTAAATGGCAGAAGTGTCCAACACACTGGTAGGACAAAAATAGTAGAATGGAAGAGATGAAACAGAGAGTCAGTTAGCTAGAACATGAGAGCCTCACTAGAAACATACTTGACGAAAAAAAGGAAGAGATGAGAGATAAAGAAAATGAAGAAAACATTACAATAATGTGGGATGATATCAAACAGAATAACATACGTATGATTGGAATTCCAGAACATGTGAGTGACAGGGAAATCACTGAGAAGATTGTTGAAGAAATACTAGAGGAAAACTTCCCAGGTATTTTGAAGAATGGGGAACTCTACATTCAAGAAGCACAGAGAACATCAAATAGACTAGACCTAAAAAGAAAAACATCACGACATATCACAGTCAAATTTTCCATATTAAAAGGATAGAATTCTAAAAGCAGCATGAGAAAAACAAAGAGTTACCTACAAAGGGGAAACAATTAGATCAAGTTCTGATTTCTAAGCAGAAAGCATGCAAGCTAGAAGGCAATGGGATATCATATACAGAAAGTTGAAAATTAGCAATTGCCAGCCAAGGATCCTTTATCCAGAAAAGCACCCTATAAAATATGCAGGAGAAATTAGATGCTTTGCAGAAAAGGAGGACTTGAAGGAATTTGTGAAACCAAGACCAAAACTACAAGAAATTTTAAGTGAAGTCCTACACACAAAAATGCCAAAGGGAAGTGTATAGACCACAGTAACCAGAAACAAAAGAAAAAGAAACATGGCAAAATGGCAAAACTAAAACTTGTCATCACAACAATCAAAATAAATGTGAATGAACTAACTGCACCAATTAAGAGGAAAAGAGTATCAGAGTGGATGGTTTTTTTAAAAAAAAAAAGTCCATCAATATGTTGCCTACAAGAGACACATCAAAAAAAGGAAGAGAACGTTTCAAAATCAAAGGCTGGATAACAATATACCTAGCAAATGACAACCTCAAAAAAGCAGGAATGGCAATATTAATTTCTGTTAAAATAGATTTCAGAGCAAAAACCACCATCAAACATAAGGAAGGACATTACACACTGATTAAAGACATAATAGATGAAGATGATTTAACCTTGGTCAACATTTACGCACCAAATAATAGACCTGCAAAATACATATAACAACAGTTAACAGAAAAAAGAGAGAAGTAGCACCAAAATAGTGGTAGGAGATTTCAACACACTACTATCACCAGATGATAGATCAACTCAAAAGAAACTCAACAAAGATACAGAAGATCTAAACTATACGATCAGTCAACTTGAACTGAGCTTGAACAACTTCTAGAAGAAATCATCAAGGCAAAAACGGAAATAAATAAGATAGAAAACAGAAAAACAATTGAAACCATCAATAAGACCAGAAGCTGATTTTTTGAAAGGGTCAATAAATTGACAAACCACTGGTAAAATTAACAAAAGAAAAAAAGACACAGATAACTCAACTAAGAAATGACAGCAGTGACATCACTACAGAACCAGAGAAAATTAAAGCAATAATATCAGAATACTATGAAAAGCTTCACTCCAATAAATTACAAACCTAGAGGAAATGGTTAAATTCCTTGAAATGCAACCACTATCCAGATGGATAAGAACACATGAACAGACTTATCACAGGAGAAGAAATTGAAAAGGTCATAAAAAGACTTCCCCATAAGAAAAGTCCTAGACTCGATGGCTTCACAGTTGAATTTTACCAAACATTCATAAAGGATTTAGCACCCATTCTATTTAAATTAGTTTTAAAAATTGAAAAAGAAGGAACACTTTCAGAGTCATTCTATGAAGCAAGCATAACCCTAATACCAAAACTCAGCAAAGATATTATCAAGAAAGAAAACTACAGACCAATATCTCTCATGAATATAGATGGGAAATCCTTAACAAAATCCTGGCCAATAGACTCCAAAGCACATAAAAAATATAATTCACCATGACCAAGTGGGATTCATAACTAGTATGCAGGGATGGTTCAACATAAGAAAAATAATCAGCGTGATTCACTATATTAACAAAGTAAATAACAAGAACCCTATTATCTTAGCAATTGATGCAGAAAAGGCATTTGACAAAATCCAACACCACTTCCTGATAAATAAACTCAGCAAAATTGGAATAAAAGGTAATTTCCTCAACATAGTGAAAAGAATATATGCAAGACCAAGAGCCAACATCATTCTCCATAGAAAAAGACTAAAAAAATTTTCCTTGCAAAAAGGGACCAGACAAGGATACCCACTGTTACCACTTCTATTCAATATTATATTTTAAGTGCTTGCTAGGGCAAACTTGGAGAAATGATAAAAGTTATACAAGTGTTTAGGTCTTTTGTTCATAGGGTCTCTATGAGTCGCCTATGACTCAATGGCACTTAACAAGAACAGCAACAACAACGAGAGATCCCAGTTGGCCTAGTGGACAGAAAGTGATGCTACCAAGCCAAAATAGAGTGATTTAAATCTGCATCCCTCAGGCCTGATTTTAACTGGTTTTGGTCAAACCTTCTTCTAAGTGATATTGCTAGCTGGCCTGTCCATTTGGTGTACAGAGGTAACTCTTGGTTTCCTTAATGCTGAATCCTGTATCCCTGATGTGTCAAATGCGATAATGGCTACCCATGTTGGACAGTGTTTGGTGAAGCTCCCCGATTAAAACAAGCTGGGAAGCAGGAGTGGCATCAACTTCTGAAATACCTTGTCTCTTGAAATTCTATGATCTCGGAGAAACTATGGTTGCTATGAGTCATCTATGACTCGATGGCACTTAAAAACAAGACCATGGCACTTAACAACAAGACCAAACTTTATGTCACATTATTCCCCTTATATAATTCAGCTTCCCAGATTATTTGCCCAATATATATATATATTTAACAGCTATGATGCAAGGTCACATCTCTGATGTCCATCCTTTTTTATTTTAAACCATGCATCTCCTTGTTCTGATGGAACGTCTTTGCACTGTACATACAGTTTTTACATGAGTACAATAAAGTATCCTGGAATTTTACAAGAAACAAACAAACCAAAAAACAAGCATGATGTCCTTCTCCATGGAGGAGCATAGCAATATGTCCAAAGTATGTGAGAGGAGCCTCAAAATCCTTGCCTCCAAGGAGCAGCTTAGTTTTATCATCCCCAGAACAGACCTGTTTTTTTCTCTTGGAGGTTCATAGCCTTCAACACTACAACTCAAAGGCACTGATTCTTCTGTTATCATCCTTAGTCACTGTTCAACTCTCTGATGCATAGCAGTAATTATGGTAACACCTTAGTCTCTAGACTGACATCATTGCTCTTTAGCACTCTAGAGAAGTCCCTGACAGCAAATTTTCTTAATGTAATTTGTCATTTGATTTCCTGACCGCTGGTGCCAAATGTTGATTATGGAACCAAGCAAGCTGAACTTGATAATAATCTCAATCTCTTCTCTGTCTAGTATAATGCTGTCAATTGGCCAAGTGGGAAAAATCTTTTTTCTTTATGTTGTTGCTTCAATCCATATTGACCTTCTATAGCAAATACTTCAGGTCTTCCTCAGCTTCAGCAAGTAAGATTGTATCATTTGGATAACACAGATTATTGATGAATCTTCCTCCACTTCTGATGCCACACTCCTCCTCATAAAGTCCAGCCTCTGAAATTATCTGTTACACATACATACTGAAAAAGTACAGGGATAAGATGTATCCCTGGCATACAGTTTTCCTGATTTTGAACCATGCAATGCTTCCTTATTCTGTTCTGAAGACTGTTTACTGCTCCAATTATAGGTTTCCCATGAGCGCAATCGAGTGTTCTGGAGTCCCCATTCTTATCAAAGTTAGCTACAATTTGTTGTGATCCACTGAGTCAAACGTTTTTTCATAGTCAATGGAACACAGACATTCATCTTGCATTATCTGCTTTCAACTAAAATCTGTCTTAACATTGGCTATAATGTCACTCGTGCCATGACCTCTTCTAAACCAAGCTTACATATCTGTAAGTTCTCTGTAATTTTTGGATACTGTTCAGTAGGATCTAGCTTGTTTTTATCGTATTAATGGTATTGTTTGATAATTTCCACACTCACATTTTTTATGAATAGAAACAAATATGATCTTTTATAGTCAGTTGACTAGGTAGATGTCCCCCAGACTTCTTAGCACAATCTGGTGAGCATGTCCAGGGCAGCACCTGTTTACTGAAATATGTCAATTTGTATACCATCAGTTTCTGGGGCCTTGTTTTTTGTCACTTCCTTCAGAGCAGCTTGACCTTACTCTTTCATCACTTTTGCCTCTTGGTCATATGTTGATTCATTAAATTCTTCTGTGTCTATCAATTATTTTTTTGGGAACTGAACATAATATATTCAATCTAGCATATTCATTATTCTGAGGTTTTGTTTCTTTTAGTTGTCATGGCATTTGTGATATTTATACTCCATTTAGTGTGTTAGTTATGTACTATTGCTATAATATACATACAAAACATGAGTGGTTTGGGTAATATGTGTGTGACAACAATCTGGAACAAGAGGTGCATTGTAAAGTGGGCTGCGGTGGGAGAAGGGAGAAGGGAGGAAAACGTGCAACAATGAATGAATAAAAGCTCATTCTTTCTAAAAACTTCCATTAAAATCACAATTTTAAGAAGTGAGTGGCTTTAACACATAAAAAGTTATTCTTATCAAAATTTAGGAGAGTTGTTATTGTTGTTAGATGTCATCTGTTGTTCTTAAGTGTCGTTAAGTCATAGATGACTCATAGCAACCCTATGAATGAAAGACCTGAACACTTGTATAACTTTGATTGTTTCTCCAAGTTCATAGAGTTTCCAGAGACAAGCTATTTCAGAAGTAAATGCCACTCCTGTTTCCAAGCTTGTTTTAATCGGAGAGCTCCACCAAACACTGTCCACCATGGGTATCCATTATCACATTTGGCACATCAGTGTCACAGCATTTAGCATCACAGCAACCATGAGTTAACACTGTACAGCAAATGGACAGGCCAGTGCTATACTACTTAAAAGAATGTTTGACAAAAAAACAATTAAAAGCAAGCCTAAGGGCTGCAGATTAGAATCACCCACCTTAGGCTTGGTAGCATAACTTTCTATCCTTTAGGCCAACAGAGCTCTATGTTGTTGTTAAGTGTCTTTGAGTAGTAGATGACTCATGATGACCCTGTGAAAGCAAGACCTGAACACTTGTATAACTTTCATCATTTCATTTACAGAGTCTCTGAGTCATCTATGACTTAAAGGCAGTTAACAACTACTATTTTTAGAGAACTATGAAAAAGGATCTAAATTTTTCACTGTCCTGCATCATCCTCATTATCTCCTACATGTTCAAGTCCATTTTTAGTCACTGTGTTAATCTGTCTCATGGACTAGCAATCTCTCCTTTACAGCCCTTCTGTCTTTCCCAGAAAGATGACCCTTTTCCAAGTACTAACTCCCCTGACATTATGTCCAAAGTATATGAGTCTAAGATTTACCATCCTTGTCTCCAAGAAGTAAGGGCACACTTCCTCTATGACGGATTTGTTTGATATTTTGGTATTCCATAGGATATTTGGTACTCTTCTTCAAAAGCATCAATTCACTCTGGCCTCTTTTTTCATTGTTCAACATTAAGATGATAGGAAGCAACTAAAAGTATCATTTCTTGGATCAGTATACTTTAATCTTTAAGCTGTTTTCCTGGATCTTTAGCACGCTGGAGAGGTCCTTGACAGCAGATTTCCAAATGCAACATGTCTTTTAGCTACTCCTTGGAGGCAAGGATTCTGGGGCTTCGTCTGACATACTTTGGACATGTTGCCAGGAGGGACGGGTCCTTGGAGAGGGACATCATGCTTTGGAGGGTGGAGGAACGGCGCAGGAGGGGAAGACCCTCTATGAGATGGATTGACTCGGTGACTGGGGTAATCAGGATGGGTGTGTCAGAGGCAGTGTGGTTGGCACAGGATAGAGCAGGGTTTAGGGCTGTTGTGCATAGGATCACTATGAGTCGCAAACGACTTGATGGCACATAACAACACAACAACATGTCTTTTTAATTTTTATTTCTTGAATGCTGCTACCATGGGTTGATTTTAGAGCTAAATAAAATGAAATTGTTTTTAGCTTCAATATTTCTCTATAATAATGTTTCCTATTGATTAAATGATGAGGATTATTGTTTTCTTGATGTTGGGATATAAGCCCTATGAAAGGCTGTGATTTTGATCTTCTGCATTAAGTGATTCAAGTCTTTACATTTTTGCTAGTAAGGTTGTGTCATCTGCGCAACACAGATTGTTAGTGAGTCTCCCTCCCACTCTGATGTCACAATTTTATTCATATAATCCAGTATCTCAAATTACTTGCTAAGCATACATACTGAATAAGTATGAAGAAAGAATAAAAGCCTGATGCACATCTTTTCTGATTTTAAACCATGCAGTGTTCCTGTGTTTTGTTTGTGCGATTGCTCCTTGCTGTATGTATATCTTTAGCATTAGCACAATAAAGTGTTCTGGGATTTCCATTCTTAACATTAACCATAATTTATTATGTTCCACAGAGTCAAATACTTTTAATAATGAATAAAAACAAGTAAAGATTATTCTAGTATTACCTACTTTCAGTCAAAGTCTATCTGATTCCAGCCATGATATTCTTCATGTTATGGCCACATCCAAATCCTGCTTAAATTTCTGAAAGTTTCCTGTGGTTGCACTGTTTCAGCTATTTTTAAATAATCTTCAGCAAGATTCTACTTGCATGTGGTATTAATTGTTCAACAATTTTTTACTTCTGTTGGATCACCTTCCCCCCTCCCCAATGGGAACAAATTTGGATCTCCTCTAGTAAGTTGGCTAGGTAGGCGTCTTCTAAATTTCTTGGTACAGACTACTGAATATATCCAGCATGGTATCTGTTTATTGAAACACCTCAACTGGTATTCCATCAATTCCCAGAGCCTTTTTTTTGCCAGTGCTTTCAATGCAGCTTGAACTTCTTCCCTCCACTAATTCTTGATCATATGCTTCTTCCTGAAATCGTTCCATGTTGGCCATTTCTTTTGGATTTAGTCTCTCTGTTCTTTGAGCAAGTGGCCAGAGGGACCAGTCCTTGGAGAAGGACATCATGCTTGTAAGTGTGGAGAGACAATGCAGGAAAGGATGACTCTTGATGAAATGGACTGACATAGTAAGTGGGACAAAAGGGTTACGTGTATCAGTGTCAATGGGACTGGCTCAGGACAAGACAAAGCAGGGTTCAGGGTTATTATACATAAGGTCACTATGAGTGGCAGGTGACTCAATGGCACACCACAATATCTCTGTGAAATTCCTTCTATCTTTTCCTGATGCTTTCTATATCATTATATATTTTGCCTATAGTATCCATTAGTAGTACAGATTAAGGCTTTAGTTTGTTCTTTATTTACTTCTGCTTGAGAAATGCTGAGCATTTTTTTTTCTCTTTCTGTTTTCTAACTCCTGCTTTTTTATACATTTTGTTATAATACTTTGCTTTGTCTTTTCAAATTGCCATTTATAAAATATTCCTCTCCCTTACTTACGCATTCCTTCTCTTCCTTTTAACTTCTTTACATCCTTGTGAAACTCTCATGGTCTTTGCTCCAATCCATTTTGTTATACCTTCTTTTCTTACCTTTCTAGTTACCCTTAGTTTTCTTCATGGATAATTATCTTTGCCATTTCTAGATGAAGACTCTGTTGATACTGAAGAAAGAAATTAACTCCTATCTGCACCTTTAGGGTTATAATTTCTTGTTGTTATGTGCTGTGAAGTTGGAATTGACTCACAGCTGTCCATCTTTCTGCAGAGCAGTTAGTGGATTTGTTTGAAAAGACTGCTTTAGAGATTTGCAGTACATCTTCCTACCACTAGGCCACCAGAGCTCCCCTTGTTCTTGTTGATTGCCATTGAGTTAAGCACAACTCACAGAGACTCTGTGAACAAAAGACCTGAACCCTTTCTGTAACTATCATCTTTTCTCCAAGGTTATAGTTTCCATAGGCATGTGGTTTAGGAAGTGGATGCCACTCCTGCTTCCAAATAAGGAACAATATATGTCTGGACATCACCTTTTTTCCTTGATCTGATTCACTGCACAGGAACCTAGGTACGAAGGTATACTCCACTTGTCATTCTTTTTCTTTGTGGTACTGAGATCTCCTCTTTCTACCCATAGTTTTAAGCCCAGTTACATAGATTCTGTCTCTGTTTATTCTTTATGAGACAAGAATTTATATAGACCACATGCCAGAAAAACTTACATCAAATCAGGACTGTGGCCTAATTAAAAGTGTTGTTTCCTACTCTAATTAACTTACAACTGATTGGCATATCACATCATGGGGGTAATTATAGGATGTCTCTATTACAGCCTCATTAATAGAGGTTAGAATTCACAACACATGACAGTTACACTGAAAACCATGGTTTAGCCAAGCCAACACATATTTGAGGAAAATACAATTCAATCCATGACACTTATGAGCTATAAGTTTCCCCAGGAATCTAAATAGGGTTTAAGTACTGTTTCTATGGACTTTTAAAAGTATACTAATTCTGACATCATGGGAAGATGTTTCCGTATCAATTGCCCCTCCTTATCAAATCTTAAATTCTACCTTCATAATTCAACAACCTGATATATGTGTCTAGGTCCTTCAGCTATTTTTTGGTATAATTGCTTGTTCCTTTCTTAAGTCTAGCATCTATGCATTTGACTATATTGTAATGCTGAAGTCCCTGTCTGCTGTCCCCTCTCTTCCCTTTCGAAATTCCTATTCCATGCCAAGTTCTGCTTTCCACGTGTGTCCCAACAATTTCTGGCACTCCCTTGACCTGCCAGGCCTCTGGGTCATGTTTACCTGTTCAGTGGAGGATGAGTTATTGTACTGACAGGAATTGGCAGACACAGAGGAATTTCCTGAAACAACATATGAGTAAGAGCCTATGGTAATGAAGGAAGAAGTTCAAG
>NW_006399759.1:28322446-28329225 GCF_000299155.1 Elephantulus edwardii | reverse complement strand
AACTTAAAGGCAAATAACAACAACATATTGTAATTGGACTTTCATTATTAGTGGGAGGGGTAGTGAAGGGAATCTACTTGTAGTTTATAAGACAAACAGCGAGACTTCATTTTGAAATAAAATAGGAGCAATTGGCCTTTAAAAGAAACATGTAGTTGACTTAAGGTCCAAGGAATTCAAGAGAATCTGAGTTTTCAATATTTTCAAGTGCACCACTTCAGATACCTCCATCCCAACTTTCAGTGTCTCATATCTTCAGAATCAGAGTCTGGCTTTACCAAAAGAGACTAGAGATGAGAATTGTAGTGTTTGCAAAGACTTTACTACTCTTATAATAAATCCTGGGCTATTCTATTTTTCTTATCCTGCCGTTGCAGGGAATCAAACTGTTTATATGTTACAAATGGATGCTCTGACAACATTTCAGCATTTATTGCCAATCAATCTTCATTTGATTTGCAATAAATTATCCTTTCATTGTCTTCATAATGAATATTGATGCTGTTGCTCTTGTTAGGTGCTATTGAGTATAACTTATAGACTTGGGTCTTCTTGACCAGACCCATTATGGTGACACTAATGAAAGGTCATTGTTGTGTTATTCTTGTTGTTAGGTGTCATCATCTCAGAGTGACCCTATGGACCCTGCCTGATGCTTACCATCCTCATCATCTCCTTCATACTCAAGCCCATTGTTACAGTCATGGTGTCAATCTATCCCATTTAGGGTCTTCCTCTCCTTCATGGACCCTCCACCTTTCCCTGAATGATGTGTTTTTCTAAGGACAGACCCTTCTTGACAACGTGTTGAAAGAATGTGATCATATTTCACCATCTTTGCCTTTAAGGAGCACACGGGTTGCAATTCTTCCAGGATAAAAGGTCATTAGAATGTGGCATATGAGAGACTGAGGATGATCCTGAGGGAGGCCAGGGGTACAGCAGTAAAGGGCTCAGCTGCTAACAAGAGGCTGACCCAGCCAGGGCTCCTCAGAGATCCAGCCATCTGCTCCTGTGATGATTACAGCCTTGGAGTCCCTGTGGGGCAGGTGGATTCTGTCCTTCAGGGTCGCCAAGAATCCACTCCAGACACGACAGCTGGATGAACATAGCCATTGCCACAGAGTCCTTGCTTTCTTAGGGGTAGGGAAGTCTTTTCTGAACTGATAAAGGGGTGTGGATATTCATTTGCATATCCCAGCCAGCCATTAATCTTGTGCAGTAGTCTGAGTGCTCTTCTGGCTCTTTGGGTGTTTTGAATACATTTTAAAGATCATTGCAAATTTGACTGCCATCAGTAAAATTGCAAACAATATTAAAAAAAAATCAACCACAAATATGAAAGCTAACCTATACTGTGTCATCCTCACCATCTCTGATGCACTTGAAACCATTGCTGCAGTCACTACGTCAATCTATCTTGATGAGGATCTTTCCCCTTTTTGCTGATTCTCCACCCTTCCAAGCATGTTATCCTTTTATAAGAAATAGCCTCTCCTAGCAACATGTTTAAAATATGAGAGACAAAGCTTTGCCATCCTTGTCTCCATGGAGCATTGTGGCTGCTTCTTTTGGAAAACATGCTTGTTTAGTCTTTAGGGAGTCCATGGGGTATTCAGTACTCTTTTTTCAACAGTACAGTTCAAAGGTATCAATTCTTTATCTATCATCCTTTTACATTGTCCAGCTCTCTGATGCATAACAGATGATTGAGAAGACCACGGCCTGAATCAGACCACGGCCTGAATCAGGCACACTTTAGTCTTCAAAGTGACCACACTGCTCTTTAGTATTTTGGAGAGGTTCTTGCTGGCAGACTTGCCCAAAGTAATACATATTATCTCCTGACTTCTGGTAGCAAGGGTGTTGCTTATAGATCCAGGCAGGACTAAATCATTAACCCTTTCAATATTTTCTTGTATTTTTCTGTCATGATGTTGCCCACAGGCCCAGGGGAAAGGACCTTGATGTTAAGGTACAATCCATATTGGAGGCTTTATTCTTCTGCAACACATGCTCCAAGCTCCCTTGCTTTCAGCAAGCAAGCGTGTATCATCTGCATAGCACAGGATGTTGGTAAGTCTTCCTCTGATCTTGATGCCACATTCTTCTTCATAGAGTCTCACTTCATGAATTAATTGCCCAATATGCACATTGAACAGGTATGAAGAAAAGATATACTTCTGATGCATACCCTTCCCTATTTTAAATCATGCAGTGTTACCTTTTTCCTTTAGGACAAACCAGCGAAAGATATATCAATTCCCTTATATATAATCACTTTATATTTTCCTATTATATAATAATTCTTTATTCGTTTTAATTACTACTTCTGTTACTAGATTTCTGGTAGTGTGACCTACAGGGAATTGCACTACTCAAAGGTCATTCATCTCTAGTAGTTCAAATCCAATAGCTCCAAAAGAGAAAGTTGGGCAAGCTCCTCCTGTATGATTATCAGCCTCAAAAGTCAAATACAGGGTTATTTATGAGTCAATTTTCACTCTAAGGCAACGAGTTTGAGATTTGTGTGCACATGAACTACACAAATGCCTGAAACATTGCACTTGCCAGTGTATTTCCTAAATAGCTATATAATCTAGTTCACCACTGGTCAAAGTTCTCATTACTCTTCAACTATTGCATGTCTTGAAGAAATCACAGCAAAACTGCCCCCTGGAGGAAATAAAGCTTTGTTTTGCATATTTTAGGTATGTTACTAGGAAAAGCTATTCATTGGAGAGGGTCATCATCCTTGGGAAGATGGAGGGACAGTGAAAGAAAGGAAGACCTTTAACCAGATAGAATGACACAGTAACTGCAGCAAGGGCTCAAGTGTGTCAGAAGTTGTGAGAATGGCACAAGAGAGGACAGCATTCAGATCTGTTTTTCATAGGGTCACTTTGAATCACCTTCAACTTGAAGGCACGTAACAACAACAACAACAACTGTGTGCAAGTTCTATTAGTTCTTCCCCCCGCCCCCCGATCAGGAAAGGGGTTCTAAGTGCTAGCTAGTTGGCAGGTATCTAACACCATTCTACTACCTATTTCTTCAGACTACTCGTCATTCCAAATATTTCATGTCAGCTTCTCCAGGAAATAGACTTTAAGACGTTATTTTCCTATGTGAAATATACTGAAGAATTTGCTTGCTAAGAATATTGAAAGAAAGTGAAGAAAGCAAAATTGAAGACAGCTAGAAATTTAACAGTAATATAATTAAACAACAAGTTAGAAAGGCATAAATTCACAGGGACTTTCTTTGGCCAAGGCAGATCCAAGGAAGATCTCATCTGAGAGGCATTGTTGTTGTTGTTGACGTTACTGGTCAAGTCAACTATGGTTCATAATGACCCTATGAACAAGGGTTTGTACTTAGCTCTACCATGTGCAATCCTCACAGCATCTAATATTCTCAAGTCTATTGTTGTAGCCAAGTCCAAGCCAAAATTTCAATTCATTTTGCCAAGGATCTTTCTTCTGTCTCTGACTCTCCACCTCTCTTAGCATGATTTTCTCCCCTCAAGAATTGGATCTTCCTGGCACATACCCAAAGTATGTGAGATAAAATTCTTGTGTCCTTCCTTCTAAGGATCACTCCGGCTGTATTTTATCTAAAACTTGTTTGTTCTTTAGGAACACCATAGTATATTCCCTACTCTTCTCTAACATCACAATTCAAGGACATTACTTCTACTTGTCATTCTGAGTTGACAGGCTGAATTATGGGAACAACAAAGTAATATCAGGATTGGAGGAAACACTCATCAATGACCTGCATTATGTGGATGACTCAGCCTGTAAAAAGTGAAGAGGACTTAAAGAACTTGCTGCAACCTTCATGATAGATGGAGAAAAGATTCAAGTTGTCAATGATTTCATATTAATTTGATCTGTAGTCAACACTCATGGTAGTTGTAAAGAAATTAAAAGATGTATTGCATGGATAAAGTCTGTCTTTGAGGACCTCTTCAAAGCAGTATCAGTTAAAGATTAAAATGCACCTGAGCCAAGCCATGAGTTTGGTTTTTAATTGCTTCCTATGCATCTGAAAATTGGACAGTGAATGATAACAGAAAAAGAATCAATGCCTTTGAATTGTGTGGCTGGAGAATTTGGGAGACAGTAACAACTCATATCCCTGGGATCTGAAAGGAAATGAGTGCTACAGCCTTGAAAATAGAATATGAAGAATACTAGGATATTTACCATATGGATCCATTGCTTAAGGATCTTTTATACCTCTCAATCCAAGGGCACAGCTCTCTTTGATTCTGCTGTATTATGGAAAGATCACCAAAACAACTTTTCAGCTAATTATCTATAAATAGATAAACAGGTTCAATCCAAGGGCAAGGGAACACTGCATGGTTTAAAATTGGGAAGGGATGCATCTTATCTCCATACCTTTTCAACCAGTATGCAGAACAGATTATTTGGAAGTCTGGGCTCTATGAGGAGAAACGTGGGGTCAAGATTGGTGGATGATCTATCAACAATCTGTGTTATGCATATGACACAACCCTGCTTGCTGAAACTGAGGAGGACCTGAAGTGTCTGCTGCAGAGGGTCAAGCACTGCAGCTTCCAATATGGATTGAGGCTCAATGTGAAGAAGACAAAGATTCTCACCACTGGACCAATTGGCAGCATCAGGATGGATGGTGAAGAGATTGAGATTGTTCACAGCTTTAGTTTGCTTGGCTCCACAGTCAACACTCTTGGCACCAGTAGCCAGGAAATTAAAAGGCGCATTGCCATGGGAAAGTCTGCTGTTAGGGCCTCTCCAAAGTACTGAAGAGCAATGGTGTCTCTCTGGACACTAAGGTACATCTGATACAGGCCATGGTCTTTGCTATCACTTGTTATTCATCAGAGAGTTGGACAATGACTAGGGAGGATAGAAGGAGAATTGATGTCTTTGAACTGTGGTGCTGGAGAAGAGTATTGAGAGTCATGGACTGTTAGGAAAACAGATTCATCCTGGAAAGGGTTAAACCGGGTGGCTCCTTGGAGGCAAGGATTCTGAAGCTCCATCTAACATACTTTGGACATGTTGTAAGGAGAGACTGGGACATCACGCTTGGGAGGGTGTAGGGACAGCGCAGGAGGGGAAAGCCCTCTATGAGGTGGATTGATTCAGTGACTGGGTTAATCGGGATGGGAGTGTCAGAGACAGTGCGATTGGCACAGGACAGAGCAGAGTTTAGGGCTGTTGTCCAAAGGGTCGCTATGAGTCACAAGCGACTCGATGGCACATAACAACAACAACAACAACAATAACTTTTAACAATATTGAAATTAATAGTACATTTTTATTTTTCTATGATTTCCTTTTATCTGTTTCTAAGTTACTTAACATTTTGAGGCAAATATTTATTTTGTTTCCATAGAATCATAGTCATATAATCCATAGATTAAATGGAAAATAAAATAAAATCTAAACATGCCTACAGTTTATCTATAGCAAAACCAGAACCTATGAAAAATATATCCCAAGTAAAATGTTTAAAAATAAACCAAGACCAATATATACATATTAAAAGAGTCAACCATTCTGAAAAATTGACCCTGAATAGGCTGACTTAGAAGGCATATTTTAGACACATTATTGTATATTTAAGACACAAAACAAGAATGTTGACTGGGTCTGCAAGACATATAAACTGAGTTACTGATTGTAAAATGGTACAACCACTATGGAAGGCTGTTTGACATTTCCTCAAAAAGCTGAACATAGAAATTCCATATGGCCCAGCTATTCCACTGCTAAGTATGAAAACGTTTTGGACTTTTAAGAATTATTAATATTTTACTAATAGGTTATTCTTGAAAAATCTACTAGATTTGGATTTGCCAACTATAGACTTTGAGCCAAACCAAACCCAACACTTAGATGTGCTTTATTCTTTGTTTAACTGGAATACAACCCCATGTATTTATTTGCATATTATTTATTTCTGTGTTTACATTACAGTGGCAAAGTCAAGTTGTTTCAACAAACATTGTATGGTCCACAAAATTTGAATATATTTACTAGTTGGTCTTTCACTAAAAATAAAATAAAATGGCACTCATTTCATTCCTACACTGAAAAATACGTTTTATTTAGGTAAGATGCAATTGTGTTCTGAGAGAACAAAGATTATAAAAAGAGTGAAAAAATATGTAAATATGGCATGTTTAAAGAATGAAGTAGAATAATTGTATTAATTTATGCCCCTCTTTTACTTTTTACCTGTTTGGTAAGGATCTAACATTACTGGGTTAGCAAGGAACTATGCTGCAATCGAGTTCAAATCTACCAGCTGCTCCCCTGGAGAAGGATGGGTAATCTCCTTACATGCCTTTGACTGCCTTTGAAAACCCATGGAAGCTCAGCTGAGTCCATCTCAACTCAATGGTACATAAAAAACCAAAAGGGGAATATGGAAGCCCAAAGAACAAGCAGAAGATGGAAACTAGGGAAGTGACACTAGCTGGTGAAACTAATCAGCATCTGCTAAAATCATATCCAAAAGAACTCAAGAGTGGCACCAGGAATTAGCTAGCCTCAAGAGACTTAGGCATATATAGCAGGGGCAGAAAAAGAGCAAGTATCTTCTTTTTCCCTAATTCCATCAACAGGGCCTGTTCTCATTGAAAGAGATGAAGATCTATTTAAAAGGGATATATGAATGAGTATTCTTGTCATTACAGAAGTCCAAAGTAAAGGTTGCATAGTGCAGTGAACTTGGGGGAAGGGATTGCATAACAAAGAGTTTGTCTTTTCAAGAAG
>NW_006399759.1:28318310-28321962 GCF_000299155.1 Elephantulus edwardii | reverse complement strand
GAGTTCATTCACTCTGCATAATGCTCTCCAGTCCCTCCCAAGTTAGGTAATAATTTACAAAGTTACTGCTCATGAGTTCTGCATACTATTCCATTGTGTGAATGTACCATAATTTCTCAATCCATTCATTTGCAGCTGGACATTTGGGCTGTTTCCATGTTCTTGCAATGGTGAATAATGCTGCTGAACTTTGGTATACATATCTCAGTTTGTGACTCAATTCTCATATTCTCAGGCTATATTCCAAGTAGTACCAATGTCTTTGTTAATGAAACAGTCTTGGAAACATCTAAGAACCCTAACAGGGTACTCGTTGCTTAAATAGACTTCTTTTCCTTGCTGGCTAGTTGTTGCATTCACTTATTTATGCTATTGTGGTTAATCTGCTCCCCTTCTTGTGAGGACCTAGTTACTGCTCTCCACAGTGAGTGAAGAAATCCTTGGGACAGGCATTCCTGGCACTTGCCAGTATTCATTTATCTGGTCCTCACTCTTGTTGTTTAGCACACTGTAGTAATTAGGATTAATGACAATAATGGCTCTGACCTGGAATCCCAAAGCCTTATTCTCATGCTCTCTGATATATAATCTATCAAAAGGGCTGAAATAAACTCGAGTTACCAATATCATTTTGCCCTTTTCCACTAAAAAAAATGTCAAGCAACCTACTGGATCTGATCTTCTGATCTATAAGTTGGTCTTCATTATGAAGATATTTACCACCATAATTATAACAGACAAGAAAAAGGCAAGTGTCTCCCCTACAAGCACAGAAAAATTTTTCTAAGCAATTAAACTATTTTTACAGTTTAATATATCAAGCCAAGGTCTTTTCAATCACTGGCTATGCATCTGAGAGCTGGACAATAAATAATGACAAAAGAAGGGTAAATACCTTTGAATTGTTGCATTGGAGAAGAGTGTTAAGTCCATGGACAGCCAAAAGAACAGACATACACCTTAGAGAAAATGCATCCAGAGGGATCCTTGGAGTTAAGGATGGTGAAGCTTTGTTTCACATTCTTTGCGAATGTTGTTAGGAGAAGCTATTCCTTAGAAAAAGACTTCAGGCTTGGAAAGGTTTAGGGTCAGCAAAGGAGAGGAAGAGCCTTGATATAATGGGCTGGCTTAGTGGCTTCTGCAATGGGATCAAGTGTATTTGAGATCTTAGGATATTGCAAGGGACATAGTTTACAACTGTTGTTCATATAGTCGCTATAAGTTGTACCCAGCTAAACAGCCCTTAAGAACTATAACATATTGGTATTCCGAGGTGGGGGGGTCAATGAAATGTTCCCTGTAGCAGGAAATGTCCACACTGTTGGCTTTACAGAAATAAAGAGGGGGTCATCCTCAAAGAGAAATTATAAAGGGGAAAAATGCCCCAAATAGATTTTGCATAAAAGATAATTTCATGACTCTTTCTACCAAATTATTCACCCATCATTTTTTTATTAAATACAATTTCCTAAGGACTTTATTTTGTCTGTAACATTCCTTAGAATCATGTGGAAAGAGTTATGCCTTCCCCAGAGAAAATGAAGTCATCAGCAAATAGCATTCTATGTTAGCTGCTTGTTAAATTTTTGTTAATAACTGTTTGTCAAAAACACAACAATATCTATCATCTGTTACCAAAAATCCATAGAGAACCATATGAGTGTCATTACTTTCTCTTCAGCTGTCCAACCATAGTTCTGCTACTTTATGTGATTGTTTATGTGAACCACTCTCCATCCCCTTGCAAAATTATTTGCCTACATAAAAGCTAAAATTAGATTTCACAAGGGGAAATAGTAGACATAAGCACAACAGTGATACAATTTGTAAAATGTCCATGAAATATGTTAACTTAAGCATTTGCCTAATTTCCTATTTACATATTAAAGATTCTATTGAAAGACATGACAATTTTTGTGCTAAGTCAGGATAAAGAAAATGAACAGAAGCTACAAGGTGTACACATGTCTCTTCTTGATAAGCATTTTTCTTTTCCCTAGAAAATTTGTCCATATTTTCTTCAAAAAGCACATTAATTGTATTTTAAACTAATGCTGCAAGAGCTAGATGATAGAAGTGTATACATAAAAAAGTTACTACAGGTGTTGCAGTTTAAATTTAATTTATTTAAACTGAGCGATATATTTCAAATATTTAAATGCTTTGTGTTTCTCATCTCCTTTAACATATATGCAAAAAAAAACTAACAAAAAATTCAATATAGGTATTTAAAACAAAAGAGATTTGAACTTTAAAAGTAAAATTGTATTAAAAACTAAGAAATAGAGGGGGGACCCGGGGCAGGCGGGACCCGGGCAGGCAGGATCCGGGGCAGGCGGAGAACTGCAATTTGAACCACACACAGGACAGCTGAGTCCCCACCAAAAGACAGCAGCCAAGCCACCGTGGAACCCACCCACCAGGAGCAAGTAGGGAGCAACCACCTGTCACCTTGTGACTCTGGAGGAGCAACTGACTGCCCCCAGCCTCCATGAGATCCCAGAGGAGCAACTGCTGCCGAACTTCGCGTGACCCCAAGGAGCAATGGCCTGCCACTGTGTGACCCCAGCTGCAGCCCACCACCATGTGACTCCACCTCGTAGCCTGCAGCCACAGCCTGCAGCCACACCCCAGCAGCACCCAAGCCCCGCCCTCTGACTCCCTGTGGTAATGTTCCAGCCCTGTGCATCTTCCCCCTCACCGACCCTCACTCCTGTGGGAGCTCCACAACCACACGCCTCTGCCCCCACCACAGCCCTGTGACCCCTGTGGTACCCAAGGGCCACTAGATAGTCCTTCTTGCCTCATAGAGACCAACCAACCAGACGAGCCATGGACAGTAGGATTTCGAATCAGAACTTCTGTTGCCAAAGTTACTTTTGGAACTGCAGGAACACAAAGCCACAATGCTGACCCAGTCATCACCCAAAACCACCAGCTAAGCTGCTGTGGAACTAATCTGGCAGGAGAAAGGCCAATAGGATCCTGACTGGCTTTTCTGGGGCACTGCTGATTACCTGGGAGAGCACCAAAGGGCGTGCCCAGTTGTGGGGAATTTGACCGAGCTCTCTCGGGCCACACCTACTGCCCACCAAGGAAACAACCACTAGTAATCTGTCTGAACTTTTGTGGACTCTGCAGACTAGCCAGAGGTTACTGGGTCAGTGGGAATTTGACTTTGATTTCTCAGGTCCCGTTGGATTCAGGACCCTGATTGTGCAGGGGCTGCTGCGTGAGGGTACCTTCCTAAGTTCCACTGGGCAGGGACCATTGAGTGAAAACCACTGGGTGGGAAACAGACAGGGGGAATTTGAGTGGGGACTCCAATCGTGAGCACACCCAGACAGCTGAGGTCCGAGTGAGGTACCCCAAGTGTTTGACCTGTCCTTGTGATCACTCCAAACCTGTGCCTGCCTCACCCCATTTGGCTCCATACCATGCCTACACATCCAGGCAATCAATTTGCCTTTAATCAGGAGCACCTTGACCTGTCTTGCAAACAAGAGGTTGGTCTCACGGGCTCTGAAATGGCATTTCCCTGAAGTCAGAAGTTCAGAGAAACACACAAGTGGGGTCTTCAGATCAAGAACATATCAATGTCTAGAAGAAAGCAAGCTATCCCACACAATACACAAGAGCAAAGTAAGATGTT
>NW_006399759.1:28301768-28312637 GCF_000299155.1 Elephantulus edwardii | reverse complement strand
AGATATAAATTTTGTCCTGTCCTGTGCCATCCTCATAATCTCTGATACACTTGACCCCTTGCTGCAGTCACTATGTCAATCCATCATAATGGGGATCTTCTCTTTCACTGAAACTCCATCCTTCTGAGCATGATATCCTTAAGTTTCTTTCTAACAAATGCTGTAAAGAAAAAAATTGATAAGTGTTCTCTCAGAAATGATGTGAGGTGAGCTCAGTTCTCAATGGTAAGGATTCATTGGAATAGACATCAACAGTAGAAAGAGATTCAGACATAGGAATCAGTCAATACAAAAGTCCTGAGGAAAAAAGAAGAAAACAGACTTTTATAGAGACTATGAAAGAAAAAAGATAGAGAGAAAGGAGGATAAAATAAATTAGTTCAAATTCTGTAAGGCCTTAAATCCTGTAAGGTCATGGCTGATATTGGGGATTTTATTCCAAGTGCAAGGGGAAATAAGGAAAGACTTTTAAGAAGGAAATGACACAGCCCAACTTATATATGTAAAGACAATTTCTTAATGTAACACAAAGAACGGATTTGGAATAGTAGCTAGCATGAAAGTTTAGGAAAACCATTTCTTTGAATGACAGAAAATGTCAACTTGAATCCATGTGTTCGTAGTATAGTTAGGAATGAAAAGTTTTGAAATGTATTTTGAAAAGGAGAAAAATAAGACTTACTAATGAAGGGTTTGAAATCAAGAATACGATCAACATCTAGGTCTTTTGATTAACCCATTAAGTGGGTAGAAATTTCCTTTACTGTGATACAAATGACACAAAAGAATAGCCTTGGGGTAAAGAGAGGGAAGAATCAATAACTAGTTTGATGTCTATTATACATCCACAAGATCCCTATGTGGTATAAGAAGTTTGTACTGATCACCATAGAAGAAAAAGCTGGCAATCTGCTTTCATAACAATTACAACCAAGAGAATCCCATCAAGTAGTTCTACTGTTGTTGTTGTTATGTGCCACTGAATTGTCTGTGACCCTTAGTGACAATATGTATAACAGCTCTGAACCCTATTCTGAGCCAGTTTTACTGACTCTGACACACCTACTCCTTTTACCCCAGTTACTGTACCAATCAATCTCATTCTAGATCTTCCTCTCTTGCACTGTCTCTCTACATATTCGAGCATGATGTCCTTCTCCAATGGCTGATCCCTCCTGGCTATGTGCCCAAAGTATGTGAGATGGATCTTCAAAATCCTAGCCTCCTAGGTGAAACCTGTTTCATCCTCTCCAAGAAAGACCCATTTGTTTTCTTGGTGATCCACGATATCTTCAAGACTCTTCTACAGAACCACAGCTCAAAGGCATCAACTCTTCTTCTGTCATACTTAGTCATTGGCCAGTTCTCTGATGCATAGCAAGTAATTGCAAAGACTGTGGCCTGGATCAAGAGCATCTTGGTCTCTAGACTGGCATCATTGCTTCTCAGTACTCTGAAAAGGTCCTCAACAGCAGATTTTCCCAGTGCAATTTGTCTTTTGATTTCCTGACTGTTGGTGCCAAGAGTGTTGATCATGGAGACAAGCAAGTTGTGATTATTAACAATGTCAATCTCTTCTCCATCAATCATGGTATTGTCAATTGGTCCAGTGCTGAGAATCTTTGCTTTCTTGTTGTTGAGTTTCAATCTATATTGAAGACTACAGTCTTTGACCTTCTGCAGCAAGTGCTTCAAGTTCTCTTCAGTTTCAGCAAGCAAGGTGTGTCATCTGCATAATTTAGGTTGTTGATGAGTTTTTCTCCAATCCTGATGCCACATTCCTCCTGATAAAGCCCAGCATTTCAAATGATTTGTTCTGGCTATAGATAGAAAAACTAAAGAGACAGGATGCATTCTTGACGTACTCCTTTTCTCATTTTGAACCATGTAGTGTTTTCTTGCTCTGTTCCGGGGATGGCTTCCTGATCCCAGTATAGGTTTCACACAAATGAAAATTTAATTATGGGGACCCAAAGAGTAGTAAAGGTTGGAGCAGAGGAGTGAGGATGGGTAGGAGCAAAGTCTCAGGGTTATACAATTTCATGGGTGGAGGGAGGGAGTAAAGAAAATGGGAAAGATCTGGCAGGAACCTAAAAAGACAGGGTAATGATGGACATAGTCCAATGGTGATTAATTTTATAAAACATAATACATAGGAATGATTGTAGGAAACACAATGTGAATGAAGAATAGTGTGAAACACAATGTATATGAATTTTGTAAGCAAACCAATATAATATAAAAAAGAAAATTGAAATTTACTTAACAACAATAGATAAGATGATCACAAGAAGATGTCTGGAAGGGGGTAGTGCTGAGGAGTTTGGAGCTCAGTATACACAAAAGGCCTGGAGACATAAGTTTGGGACTTAGCAACATACTGATGGTATTTAAAATCGAGAGCTAGAAAAAATACCATAGAGAAAGATTTTAAACTTTGATGAGAAGAGGGCCCATGACTAAGTCCTAGAGTGCTCTTTTTTTTTTTTTTTTTAAATCAGGGTGAAGAGGAGAGTGCAAAAAGAGTCTGAGAAGCAAAGGCCTTCAAGGAAGGAGGAAAATCAGAAAAATATATATTCAGAGAAGCCAACAAGAAAGTGTGTCAAAGAGGATGACAACTGTGTGATATACTGCTATGAAATTGGACAAAATGAGAACAACGAAATATGTGCATTAGATTTGACAACAGGGAGATCATTTGGCAATCTGAGCAAAAAGTATTTCTTATTAACGTGTTGGGAACAGATGGAATTGGAGTGGATTAAAGAGTTAATGTCAGGTAAGGAAATAAAATGAACAGGCAATTCCTTTTGAGAAGTTTGTTATATAAAAAGAAAGGAAAGAGGCACTAGATGGAAGGAGCTGTGAGATCAAATTCCTCAGCATCGAGAGATCTTTTATATCCATAGATTATCATTCCCTGATGCTAAATCTCTCTCTCTCACCACCCTCTAGATCCACACTCTTCAGGTAGTCATGGCCTATACAGTATCTCCTGAAAAGAAGGGCTCTACGTCAACCCTTGCCTCTCATTCTGCTCCATTATCAATATTACATGTGTACCTTAATAATTGGCCAGAATGGTGGTGTGAGCGCAGTAATCGTGGCAAGCTTTTGGAGTCGACTGCTTTTCTGGGAATGTGTTTGACGTGCAGGTTTGCTCTGTCCTCAGAGTGAGGCTAGCCAGCCTGGGCCTAAGGTTTGAACCAGGAGGCGGCCTTCAGCCTAAAGGTTCAAATTGTTTTCCTGTCAAATGTTCTTCTAGGTGGTATAACACTGGTCTGTGCGTTGCTGTACAGAGGTAACTCGTGGTTGCTGTGATGCTGAAGCCTGTGACAGTGATGTGTCAATCGTGGTAATGGGTACCCACGGTGGACAGTGTTGGCTGGAGCATCCCAACTAAATCAAGCCTGGAAGCAGGGGCGGCATTCACTTCTGAAATGGCTTGCCTCCAGAAACTCTATGTATGAACAGTGCTCAGGCTGTTCGTTCATAGGGTCGCTATGAGTCATCTACGACTCGACGGCATCAAACAACAACAACCTTAATAATCACTAATGTCCTATAACTCCATTTTCTTTCATACCTCAGTGCCATACATGCTATTCTTTTTTCCAGAAATTTTGTTCTTCTTCTAGAGACTTGGAATGCAGTCAAATTACCTTATGTATGTATGAAGTCTTCGATCAAACTCACAACAGTTTCCCACCCCAAATTCACCTTATATATCTCAACATGTATTTTCTGTAATCCTGTCTGGCATATCTATAATCTGCACTATGTGTTCTTTCAGAACAGGAACATATAGTCCTAGAGTTTTTTCTCTATAGTTCAGTGGCATGAGATAAATAAATGCACTTACCAAAACTACATATGCATGACTGTCAAATCAATTCAAATTCAGGATATTCCTCCACAAAGTTTCTGAGGATATACATCTTTACAGAGACTGCTTATCTTTCTACCTCAGAGCAGCATGTGAATTCGAACAGTCAGTTGACCTTTTGGTTGACAGTCCAACACATTACACACTATGCCATCAAATCATCTTAAACATACATACAGACACTATAAAATGATCAAGTAATAGTTCCCTGCCATGCTACTATATATTTAGCCAGTTTAAATAAGTATTAATTTACCTACACTTTAAGATCATTTCTTTTTCTCTCTTCACTTTTTCAAAAGACAAGCCCCACAGTGGATAAAATGGCAAAAGCCCTTTATGTGAAGATGGAAGAAAGTCGTGAGGGTTAACACATATTAGCTGTGTTTTCAATTTCTCATTCCTGAGAAAGTCACACAAGTTTCATTTCTCAACTTGATGGGTTCTAACTCAACTCTGTGTCTTTCTTTCTGTTCCACCATCCATTCCTGCTTAATCAAAATTCACAACTTTTCTGCACAATTGTAAAGAATACTGCAAAAAATAAAGGCATTGTACTTTGCTACACTTAAAGGCAAATGCAGGTAGATGAATATGATCCCAAAGGAAATGCAGCCTTCTTAAAATGATTGACAGACATAAAAGCTGGTTTTGCTATTTCTAGGCTTACTTGGGAACCCTAAACAATTTTATAATCTCCTTGAATGAATATAAATTGATGTTGTATTTTTTAAAAACTGACAACTGTACTACATTGTCTCCTGCCTCTAAAGGTGGCATATGAGGAGACACTTGTGAGAAAAAGACCAAGGCAGGGAGCTCTAAACTATAAGCTCTCAGGCCCTCCATAGAGTAGAACTGCATGACTATATTCATAGCCATAATGTGCTCACAAGCAAACTGAGATCTATCAAGACTGAAACTCACCTTTCTCTTTACACCCCATTTTAGCACATAATTGGTCATTTATTCTTAATCATGTTAAATCTACTTTTAGAATCTCCCCTTCCTCTACACTCTTCTTACCACAAAAAAAAAAAAAAAAAAAAAAAAACAAGCTCTGACTGGTACACTCCTCAGATACTGTTTCCACTATGTCATCTCACCATCTCCATACCGACCATGGTTTCCTCCGTTCACAAAACTTTATTGCATCCCTTGATCTATCTATAAAATTAAGAACAAACGTCTCATCTTCCTATTAAACCCTTCTGCAGTCTGGCTTGTTTTATTTCTGCCTATTTTCTTTCTCGAAGAACAGTATAATTGGAGGATATTAAATTACCCATTCCTGTCTCCGAATGCTATTTCTGTGCATACTCAAGTTAATATGAGCCCAATGAGAGCAACTTCAGGAAGAGGCTGTTTCTAGTATCTGAGCTCAATTGGGCAATTTAATTTCACCGCGATGGTCAACATAAGCCCATGCAGACAAAGAGTCTGGAATATTTGAGGTGGAGACTCCCGGTCAAAACCAGATGAATGCAGTTGAATTTTTGTTCTGAAGAGGGAAGGAAGATATGAATGAGGAAAACCAAACCAATTATAATGTCAGATGTTAGGAAGACTAAGAAAGATTTTGATGGGGAATATGGGAGTATGCAAAATGAGCTGCTCAGAACAAAGTCCATAAATTGTATGAGGTTTTCTCTTTGCTTAATATTTCCCACACTTCCCTTTCCATTTGCTTTCCTTGGATAAAGTCTTCTGATTGGAATTTGATATGCCATACTTGCTGTTCTGATCTGATTTCAAAAAATTCTTTTCTTATCCCTCTAAAGAATGTGCATCCATAGCTCTTTAAAGCCCTAGAATGTTTAAGTATGTATCACAGGACAGCTCTGGTGGCCTATGTGGTAAGGAGCTGCACTGACAACCCAAAGGCAGGTAATTTGAATCCATCAGCTGTTCTAAGGAAGAAAGATGGGCAATCTCTTCCTATGCAATTTGAAATTTTATTGTAACACAAAAGCAATGAGCAAGTGAATGAGTAATACACTGTAGCTGTTGTTAGGTGACTATGATTCATGCAACTTTTTAAACAGATCTGAACCATCCTACATCATCTTTATGTTTCTTCCATCCTTGAGCCCATTGTTACAGTTACTGTGGCAATCTATCCTGTTAAGTGTCTGCCTCTCTTTTTATAATCCTCTATTATTCCCAGCATGATGTCTTTCTCCACAGACTGTCTCCTCCTGACAACATGCACTAAGTATGTGAAACAAAATCTCACCATCCTTGCCTCTAAGGAGTACTCTAAGGAGTATTCTGGTTGCAATTCTCCAAGAAAGAATTGTTTGTTCTTTCAGAAGTCCATAGAGTATTGAAAACTCTTCACCAACACCACAATTTAAAGGCATTGATTCAATATTCATTGTTCAACTTTCAGATGGATAGGAAACAAAAATACTATGGCTTGGACTGTTATTGTTGTTGTTAAGTGTTGTCAAGTCATAGACGAATCATATGAATGAAAGACTTGTATAACTTTGGTAGTTTCTCCATGTTCATAGGTTCTCCGGAGGCAACCTATTTTTGGAAGTGGATGCCACTCCTGCTACCAAACTTGTTTTAATCGGGAAGCTCCACTAAACACTGTCCACCATGGGTAACCATTATCACATTTGGCGCATCAGTGTCACAGTGTATAGTGTCAAAGCAACCACGAGTCACACCTCTGTACATAAATGCACATACCAGTGCTATAACACTTAGAAGAATGTTTGACAAAAAACTATTTAGAGCAGGCCTGAGTGCCGCAAATTAAAATCATCCACCTTGTGCTTGGTAGCATAACTTTCTGTCCACTAGGCCAACAGAGCTCTATGTTGTCACTGTTGTTAAGTGCTGTCGAGTTGTAGATGACTCATAGTGACCCTGTGAGTGAAAATGGTTTGGAATAGGTGCACTTAAAAAAATTTTTTTCACTAGTTTACTTACAAAATTCTAATACAAATTCAAACAAAGTTCTTCAATTTCTCTCACCTCCCCAATCACCAAATTGTACAACCCAATGATAAATCCCCTCCTCCCCCTATACATCACATCCTCTGCTTCCAGCCTCTCCCACCCCTCCTGGATCCTTATCTTCATTTTACAATAATGATATTTATCCTTGTGTGACTGAGTTGGTCCACTCAGCATAATGATCTCCAGTTCCCCTCAAGTTAGGTAATAATTTACAAAGTTATTGCTCCTGCGTGCTGTATAAGTATTCCACTGTGTGAATGTACTATAATTTCTCAGTCCATTCATTTGTGGTTGGACATTTGGGCTGTTTCCATATTCTTGCAATAGTGAATAATGCTGAGGCCTTCACTCTTTAGCACTTAGAGTGCTAAATATGATCATCAAATTAGATAGTTACATTTAAGTTTAAACTTTAGTATCTCATGGATTTTCTCACTCCAGGTCTCTGCACATTTCATTAGAAACTCGCCTTTGTCTTCTCAAGCTGCCCTGAAATTCATCCAAAAGTTGGACTATGAATAAGGAAGGCCAAAGAAGAATCAATTACTTTGAACTGTGGTGTTAGTGAAGGGTACTGAATATCCTATGAACTGCCAAAAAAGAAAAAAAAAAGATGTCTTAAGTGCAACGTGAATGGTCTTCAGAGGTCTTCAAGACAGTGAAAGTTATGTTCACATACTTTGAGCATTTTATAAGGAGGTACCAATCCTTGGAAAAGACTTCACGCTGGATGAGAGTCAGTGAAAAAGAGAAGGATCCTCAACAATATGGATCGATGGAATGCTTGTATCAGAGGACTTAAGAATAGTAGACACCATGAGGATGGTGCAGGGTAGGGCCAGGTTTTAATCAGTTGTTCATTTGATTCCTATGAACAATCACCACAACACATCAGTGGAGGTTTTTATGTTGCTATGATGTCAAATATGCTTTAATAGAACTTCTACTCTAAGATGGTTTAGGGTAAAAATGGATAACTTCCAAAAATAAGCCATCAAAAATCCTTCTGATCTTAACTGTCAGACACACAATTGATCACAAGGAAAGCACAGGCTCCGGTAGCATTATTCTGCATGGGATTGCCCAGGGTTGGGGTCAGGAGTGGAGGCAGCAAATGATACCTGTGACTAAGAACTGTGACATCCACTTTTATCTCTTGATAGCCTCTACGTACTATACTTTGCATACTTTAAGTGTCCCCTACTTAAATTGGTACAAAGTCATCAAGAAAACAACAGATACTGCTTATTTTTTTAGTACATTCTCTGATTAGAAGCATGTGCCTGAACCAAGAGAATCAATAATCTGTGACTAAAAGATCTCATATTGAAAGTTTCCAAAAATGAGATGTACATCCCACAGATGCCTAAGAATCAAAGAATTGCCTAATACCAAAACGAGCACTCAACAGTAAGTGCCATGAGTTCATTAGCTAGTTTAAGCAATTTACTTGAAATGTGGGCTACTTATCTGAAAGCTTGTAACAACATCAAAAAAAGAAAAGGAAAACAAAAACAAAAAACCATGATGGTAAGGAGCAGTTCCCTTTGTAACACATAGGTTGGTCATTAGCTGGAATCAACTACACAACAAAGAGATGGTGATAATCTTCAAATGTCTGTCACAGTCTTCCAAAGAAATTATGGACTATTTTCTTTAGAAGATTATCTACTGTTTGCAAATGCTAATGCCTCTCTTTCCTGAGTCATTTCCCCTCATTTAGAGGAGGAGGTGTCTACGAAAAGAAATATTTATCCTTTATTCATAGTTCTGAAGGATTTTGTTCTATACAGCCAAAATACATTTTACAAAAGAGATAATGAAAGGGTTTTTTTTTGCTAAGGAAATGGAATGCATCCTGATGTAAGATATAAATTTCCATATCTTCTACACAGCAAAAAACCCCCTCTATCTCACACTGGCAAATGGTCTTAGAAAAAACATAATGCTTAATATATGGCATATTTCACAAGGTTTAACTTTCTTTAGCAATAATAAGCACTTTTTACTGATAAGGGTATTACCTATTCATTATCTGTAAGAACGTGAAAATTATTTTACTGAAAGTTTTGAAATTAAAACTTATTAGTGGTAGTTGGTAATCATGTTCTTTTAGGCTAGCAGGCAGTAAAATAAAAGTGTAAAAATGTCTTAGACTTCAGTTTCATAAATATCCATCGGTAAATGAGAGATTATTAGTAGCAAATCTGTTTTAGAATAAAAGGATTAGAGTTCCTAATTTCCATAAAAATTGCCACCTCCTTGCTTGCCAAGTTATTCCCTGAGAGGCCTGAAGCTGAAGGGAAAGAATGATTCTCAAATAGCTATGTTAGCATAAATTTGTCACATCTCAATTTTGGTCAATTCTTCATAGTCACTGGAAGAGTGAAATAGAAAGGCAACTGTGACGCTGTGGGCAAAGCACAGAGGTGGGGGAAAATCCACCACTAGAAATTTAGCCAAAACCAATTGAGAAAATAGCTACTACCCTACTGATATCCCACAGATGAAATGTAGGCATAAAAATTAAGCCATTGTGACAACAGTAGCTTAAAATATTGAATTTCTCTATAATTGAGAGGTTCTGAGTTAACATGAAGCGTATTTTTAATCTTTGGCCTTTCCTACTACGTGCAGTTGGGTACCTAGAAATGGCATAGAAGTACCCTCCAATAAATATTTGTGGAAAGAGTGAATATCCTTCTTGGGGGGAAGGGAATCCACGTTTATTGAAGGTTGCTAAATATAAGAACTTTGTTGGGTACTTTGCCTACATGATCTTATTCAATCTCCAGGACTACCTGTGTTGGTGGTGTTGCTGTTGTTGATTGCCTTTGAGTTGAGCACAACTCATAGTGACCCTCTAAACAAAAGGCCTGAAGCCCCTCTACAATTATCAACATTTATCAAAGTTCATAGAGTTTCCACCTACAAAATGTATAGTCTCATCACCATTTAAAAACGAAGGAAATGGTGTAGGCAGAGCATTCACAGTCAACAAACAGTAAAAATATAATGTGAACACTAACTCCAGTATCTACATCTTCCTTGTTAATCAGCTCTCGTTTCTGCTAGGTGGTGGTGGTGTTGTTAGGTGCTGTTGAGTCAACCATGACTCAAAGCAACCCTATGAACAGCAGGCATGAACCCTGTGCTATCCTGTGACATCCTCACCATCTCTGATAAAATGGCACAGTGGTTGTAGTAAGGGGATCCATCTCTCTGAAGGCTTTTTCTCTCTTTTTTTGACCCTTACACTTTCCAAGCATGCTATTCTTTTCCAAGGACTGGTCTCTCATAACAACATGTCCAAAATAATTGAGATGAAATTTCATCATCCTTGTGCATAAGGAACAGCCTAGTAGTCAAAATTCCTGTATGCATCAAAAAATTTCTCCAAGTGTAAAAAAGGAATCCCATATACTAGGGGGAGAAATAAAAGGCAATGACATATCTGATAAGAACACTAAAATTTATAGACTACTCCAATGCATAAAAAAAAATCCAGTCACAAAATGGGAGGAAGATATAAACAGATGCTTCATTAAAGAAGAAAGGCCAATAAACACATGAAAAAAATATTCAAAATCAATTGACCTTTGAGATGTAAATCAAAACAACAGTGGCATCATCTCACTTTAGCAACAATTGACTTCTTCCAATTTACAGATACAGCCTTGGATGCACTCACCAATCTATGCAAGCTGGAGGACAGCTGTCTGGACAACGGATTGAACTAAGTCCATATTTGTTCCCATTCTCAAGAAAGGTGATCCAAAAGAACACGGAAACTATTGAACAATATCATTACTATCACATGCAAGCAAAATACTGCTGAAAATCATTTTAAAAAACATAGATTGGGAACTTACAGAAATTCAAGCAGGATTCAGAAGTGGCCATTATAGTAGGGATATCATTGTTGATGTCAGATGGATCTTGGTTGAAAGTAGAGAATACCAGAAGAATGTCTATTTGTGCTTTATTGTAAAGGCAAAGGCATTTGACTG
>NW_006399759.1:28285108-28301258 GCF_000299155.1 Elephantulus edwardii | reverse complement strand
ATAAGGAGACGCACTGCACTGGCAAAGTCTGCAGTTAGGGACCTCTCCAAATTATTGAAGAGTAATACTGTCAATTTGATGACTAAGACGTGTCTGATTCAAGTCCTGGTCTTTTTGATCACCTGCTATCCACTCAAAAGGTGGACAATGAATAGGAATGACAGAAGAATGGTTGATGCTTTAAGAGCACTGTGGGATTGGAGACTAGCACTGGACATCCCATGGACTGCCAAAAGAATAAATATATATGTCTTGGAAAGAGTGCTCTTTGGAGGCAAGGATGATGTTTCGTCTCACATACTTTGGGCATGTTGCCAGGATGGGCTATTCCTTGGAGAGCGACATGGTGCTTCAAATGGTAGATGGTCAGCAAAGGAGAGGAAGATCCTCCATCAGGTGGATTGGCCTGATGACTGCTGCAACAGGCTTCAGTGTGTCTGGAAGTGTGAAGATGACACAGTATAGGACAAGGGTCAGATCTGCTGTTCACAGGGTTGCTATGAGTCGTGCTCAATGCACCTAAAAACAACAACAATCCAGATTAAGTCAATGAATGTCCATATCCTCTAATGATAAAAAGAAATCAATTATTTAATCAATATATGACAACTTGAGGCTAAAGCATAAAACCAGACTCACAATGGCAATTAAATAGTTTGTCACAGTGGAAACAAATAAGAATTATGCTAAAGGACATTTGAATCCTATTCCCTATTTTATTATAAAAACTTCAAATTTCTTCTCCAGAGAAAAATAGCTTCCTCATAGCAACATGCCCAAAGTATGTGAGATGAAGCCTCATCGTCCTTGCCTCCAAAGAGTACTCCGGCTGTACCTTCTCTAAGACATGTCTATTTATTCTTTTGGCAGTCCATGAGATGTACAGTGCTCTTCTCCAACACCACAGGGCAAAGGCATCAATTATTCTTCAATACAATGGAATGTTTAGACTATTGGTATCTATGTTTACTAGGTTTTTTGCTTTGTTTTTCATTTCTAGGATGTTTCTTGCTATTATTTTTTGCTTGTTTTAATAATTATAATTAGCATTGCTTTTTACTTGAGTTTACAAAGTGTATTACTGTTTTACACAGTCATTCATAGATTTTAATAACAATTACTTTTGGTTAATGTGGTTAATTTATTACAATAGGAGTCACCAGAAATCTAGAGAGAGTTGCCCTTGCTGCTGACTTAGGTCACTTGTGCTATAGTGTCAACATCAGAGTAATAGAAAGGAAATGAGTGGACAGAAGTGGTGGAAGGCCTGAGCCATCATACCAGGGTTAACTGGGGAAAGATGGAGGAAGTTCCTGTTAGGGCAAGGAGACAGAACTAAGTGGGATGCTAGTGCGGCAGGGTGGGTGGCCAGGATTCTGATGCATTCACTAAAGAGGTGGTGGAGGTACCAACACTGAGTTTGATAGTTGTGTAATGGGAAAGAGTCTTTTATTTGCCTTTTTGAGTACTATATCTGTGTCAAATATTGTTCTAAAGCTGAGCATTCACATTATGACAGATGAAGAAAAAGGATTGGCCACCCACTTATGCAATCGCAGGCCTTTGAAAAACCTGAATACATTAGAGGACACTTAGATTAGATATAGTACTATAGGCTGGGTCCCTATACTGGGAATCACAAAGGAGGAGGAACAGTTGTAAACTGACACAACTGGATAATGGAAGGAGAATCAGTTCCTTTGAGTCGTAGTGCTAGAGAAGGCTATTGAGCATATCATGGTCTTCCAAGACAACAAACAAACAGATCTATACAGGAGAAGGTTAAACCTAGTTGCTCATTGGAGACAAGGATTTTGAAGCACCGTCTCACATATTTTGGGCATATTTATAGGAGAGATTAGTCCTGGGTGAAGGAAGTCATGCTTGGAAGGGTGGAGGGACAGCACAGGAGAGCAAGACCCTGGATGAGATGGATTGACATGGTAATTGGAGTAGGTGTGTCAGAGACAGTGATATTGGCTCAAGATCGAAGTTTTCAGAGCTATTGTGGGTCATAGGTGATTTGGCACTACATAACAATAACAACAATCAATCCCTTGTGTGTTGCCTTTATCTTTATTCAATTTAACTATGTTAATTTTTATTTCAGTCTCCCTCTCTTCTCATCCACATTATTTCCAAGGTTTTTGTTGTTGTTGTTGTTATATAGAAAAAAAGAGTTGAGAGAGACAGAGGAAGAAATTGGCTCCAAGTAGCAAACAGGCCTTTATTAAGCAGATCTGAGAGGGACATCAAGTGACTGGGCAGAGAGAAGATCACAATAGCGTGCAGGCAGGCAAAGACAGATTCTTTTTATAGGGGCTGTTAAGGAGATTTAGAGGGGATGGTAGTTTACTCAGGAATTTGGGGACAGGGTTCCTGTCAGAACGTGATTTAATCCAGGGTTCAATTAGGCCTGGTTGTCTAAGTGACCTTGCGAAGACAGAACCTTGTCAGGCCTTGGTCTAAGTGATTGGGATCAGCAGGGAATCACAATAGTCTTCCTCTACTTATCTGTGTAAACCCTTCCTTGTGGTGGTTGTTAGATGCTGTTTTATATCACTCATTGTAACCCTATGAACAATCAATCTAAATCATGACCTAGCCTGTACCATCCTTTTCATTTCTGACACACTAGAGTCCAATGTTAAAGTCAATACATCAGTCCATCTCCTTAGGGCTCTTCCTCTCCTTTGCTGGCCCTTCATCTTTCCAAGCATGATGTCTCTTCCATGGAACAGCCTTGCCTAGCTCTTAGCCACATGGTCAAAGTGTGAGAGACAAAGTTCTGCCATCTTGCCTCCAAGGAGCACTCCAGCTGCACTTTTTCCAAGACATGTTTGTTTTTCTGGCAATGCATGAAATATTCAGCATTCTTCTACACCACCATGACTCAAAGATTTCTTCTTCTGTCATCTTTACTCATTGTTAGCTCTCTGATGAATAATAAATTACTGGAAAAACTATGGTTTGGATCAAATGTACCTTAGTATTCAAACTGGCATCGTTGCTTTTCAGCATTTTGGAAAGTTCCCTCACAATGAACTTGCCCAATGCGATGGTCTCCTGATTTCCTGACTGCTGATACCAAAGACATTGAATGTTGATCCAAGCTTGGATAAAACTTTCCCAGCCTCTTTTACAGTGTTATTATACCATACTACTGCTTTGGTGACAGATTTATGTTACTCAGCTTAATGTTCTGTATACTCATATATATTGGTCAGTATCTCACAAATTATTATTTTTGTTGTTATGTGCCAAGTTGTCCGAGACTCATAGTGATCCTATGTACAACAGCCCTAAACCCTGCTCTATCCCTTGCCAATCTTATTGTCTCCAACACATCTATCCCGCTTACCTCAGTGCCTGAAACTCTTCATCTCATCAAGGGTCTTGTCTCCTGGCTGTCCCTCCACCCTCCCAACCATAATATCCCTGTCAAAGGACTGATCCCACCTTGCAACATGTCCAAAGTATGTCAGACGAAGCTTAAGAATCCTTCCCTCCAAGGAGTAGCCTGGCTTCATCCTCTCCAGGTCTAACTTTTTGTTCTCCTAGCAGTCCATGGAATATTCAATGCTCTTCTCTAGCACCAAAGGCATCAACTCTCCTTTTATCATCCCTAGTCATTATCCAGCTCTTTGATGTATAGTTGTAGTTGTTATTAAGTGCTGTCGAATCGCAGGCGACTCATAATGACCCGAAGGAGAGTCCTCGACACTTGGGTGCCTTTCATGCTCTCTCCAGGTTCATAGGGTTTCTGGAAGCAAGCTATTATGGAAGTGGATGACCATGGCCTGTATCAGATGCACCTTAGTCTCTGTACTGACATCATTGCTCTTCAGTACTTCGGAGAGGTCTCTGACAGCAGACTTTCCCAATGTAATTTGTCTTTTCATTTCTTTGCTGCTTTTGCCAAGATTGTTGATTGTAGAACCAAGCAAACTGAAGCTGTCAACAATCTCAATCTCTTCACCAGAGTTTCAGCAAGCAGGGTTGTGTCATTTGCATAATGCAGATTATTGATGAATCTACGTCCAATACTGATGGCACATTTCTCCTCACAGAGCCCCGCCTCCTGGATAATCTGTTCTGTATATAAATTGAAAGTATATGGAGATAGAACACATCCTTGACGCACCACCTTTCCAATTTTCAACCATGAAGTATTTCTTTGCTCTGTTCTGATAACTGCCTTCTGGTCAAAGTATAGGTTTCACATAAGCACAATCAAGTGTTCTGGGATTCCCATTCCTCTCAGAGTCAGCCAGTTTGTTGTGATCTACATAGTCAAATGCCTTTGCATTGTCAATGAAACAGAGATATTTCTCTGGTAATCTCTGCTTTCACTTAAGATCCATCTGATATTAGCTATAAAATCCCTAGTGCCACAGCCTCTTCTAAACCTAGCCTGTACTTCAGGTAGTTCTCTGCTGATGTACTTTTCCAGTCATTTTTTAATATCTTCATCAGTATCATGCTTGCATGTAATATCAATGATGCTGTTAAATAATTTCCTCACTCTGTCAGATCACCTTTCTTTGAATGGGAACAAATATAGATATCCTCCAGTCAGTTGGCCAGGTAGTTCTCCAGATTTCTTGGCATAAGTTGGTGAGCACATCCAGGGCAGCATCTGTTTGTTGAAATATGTCAATCGGTATGCCATCAATTCCTGGGTCCTTGTTTTTTGTCAATTCTTTCAGAGCAACTTGAGCTTTTTCCTTCATCACCACGGCTCTTGCTCATACGTTATTACATGAAATTCTTCTGTATGCACCAATTCCTTTTGGTACAATGACTCTGTATACTCTTTTAATGCTTCCTGGATAATTTAATGTTCTACTCCAAGCAACCTTAAGTATTACAACTGTGTGAATTTATTCTTTAATTCCTTCAGTTTAACAAATGCTGAGCAAGTTCGGCCCTTCTGATTTTCTGACTCCAGTTCCTTATACATTTCACTGTAATACTTTGTCTTCTCATGCTGCGCTCTGGAATCTGTTCAGCTCCTTAATATCTTGATTTCTTCCCTTTGCTTTGGCTTCTCGGCTCCCCAGTGCAATATTTATTGTTTTTTTTCTGACATCCATCATGAATGTCCTCCTCTGTCTTTGTAATGACCTTTTGCATTCTTCCTGGATGATATTCTTGATAACTTCCCATAGCTCATCCGGTCTTCGCTCATTAATATCCAAGGCCTTATACCTGTTCTTGAGATGGTCTTGAAATTCAGTTGGTATAGACTCAAGATCAAATTTTTGTTCCTGTGGGCTTGATTTAATTTTCCTTAGCTTCACCTTGAACTTGCATATGAGTTGTTGGTGGTCTGTTCCACAATCAGCTGGTCTAGTTTTCACATCTGATATTGAGCTTCTCCAGTGATTCTTTCCACAGACATATAAGCAAAACACTGTCTATTGGTCCAGGACATGGTATATTTTGTAAAAATAGTATATTTGCTATTCTTCATTAATAACACAATTCAAAGGTATCAATTCTTCTTCAATATTCTTTATTATTCAGTGTTCAACTTTCACTGCATTTGAGGCAATGGAAAATACCATGGCTAGGATTAGGTGACCATAGCCCTCAAAGTGACATCTTTGGTCTTCATAGGTTAAAGAGGCCCTTTTCACCAAAGTTTGCCTATGAAGCACATTATTTTATTTCTTGACTGCTGTTTCTATTGTTATTGATTGTGGATCCAAGTTAAAAATATCCTTGATAATTTATCTCCATTTATCATATTTTTATTGGTTCAGTCATAAAAATTTTTCTTTTCTTTATGTTGTTGAAATTGTTGGCCACAGCTCATAGCAATCCTATAAGCAATAGATAGGAAACTTGCCCTACTTTGCATTATTCTCATGATCTGTGACATGTCCAACTCCATTGTGGCTGTAATTGCAACAATCCATCTCCTTGAAGGTATTCATCTCTTTCTATAATCCTCTCCCTTTTCCAGTATTATATACTTTTTCCAAAGACCAATCATTCCTAACAAGACGCCCAGTATATGTGAGACAAAGTCACACCCTCTTTGCTTCTAAGAAGCATCCTGGTTTCACCTCCCCCTATGGCCTATATTTAACACTCTTCAATTCTTCTTTTGTCATCATTACTCATTCTTCAACTTTCAGATGCATAGAAAGAAATTGAAAATACCATGGGTGGAACAAGCATCTTTAAGATGGCGTTATTGCTTGTTGTTAGGCTTAGGTGTTGTCAAGTTGTGTATGGCTCACAGCAACACTATCTGAATCCTGCCCTATCCTATGTCATCCTCACCACCTCCAAAACACACAAAACCCATTGCAGAAGTCACTATGTCAATCCATCTCATCAAGCGGTCTTCCTCTCCTTCACTGATACCCTATCTTTTAAAGCATAATATTCCTCTCCAATGAATAGCTTCACTTAACTACATGTCCAAAAGTGAAAGATGAAGCTTCACCATCTTAGCCTCCAAAGAGCACTCCAGCTACACTCTAAGACTTATCTGTTTGCTCTCTTGTTAGTACATGGGATATTCAGTATTCTTGAGCACCATAATTCAAAGGCATCAATTCTTCTTCTGTCTTGCTTATTCATTGTCCAGCTCTCTGATGCATAATAGATGATTGAGAAGACCATGGTCTGAATTAGGTATAGCTCAGTCTTCAAATTGACATTGTTGCTGTCCAGCACTTTGGGGAGGTCCCTGACAGTGGACTTACCCAATGCAATACATCTCTTGATTTCCTGACCAAGGGTGTTGATTGTTGATCCAAGAAAACTTAAGCCATTGACTGCTTCAATCTTTTTCCTATGTATCATAATGTTGACTACTGGTATGGTAGTGAGGCCCTTTGTTTTCATGATGTTGAGGTGCAATCTATACTGAAGACCGCAGTCCTGGATCTTGTGCATTAAATGACTCAAGTTCTCACTTTCAGTAAGTTGTTTCATCTGAATAATGCAGGTTTTTAAGGAATATTTCTCTGAGCCTGATGCCATATTTTACCTCATAGAGTCCTGCTTCTAGAATTCTTTGCTCAGAATACAGATTGAATATGTACAAAGAAAGGATACCACCCTGACACACTTCTTTCTGACATTATTGCTTATTGTTGTTATGTTCTGTCTAGTCACTTGTGACTCATACCAATCCTATATACAACAGCTCTGACTTTCATCCTTTTCTGTGGCAATCTCACTGTCTAGAACACACCTACGCCCATTACCTTTTCACTGTGTTAATCTATCTCATCCAGGGCCTTCCTTTCCTGCGCTGTCCATTCACCTTTCCAAGCAAGATATCCTTCAACAAAGATTGGTGCCTCCTGGCAACATATCCAAAGTATGTGAGACAGAACTTAAAAATCCCTGCTTCTAAGTTGAGTTTTACCCTTTCCTATCAGGACAGACGTGTTAACTCTCTTGACGGTCATTGTCACTGTTATGTTCAATTCTCATCTCCAGCACCACAACA
The DNA here is from genome assembly GCF_000299155.1 of Elephantulus edwardii. Lineage (NCBI taxonomy): Eukaryota > Metazoa > Chordata > Mammalia > Macroscelidea > Macroscelididae > Elephantulus > Elephantulus edwardii. The sequence goes on along the minus strand of NW_006399759.1, from coordinate 28,293,781 downwards.
CAAAGGCATTTATTCCTCTATTATCCTTAGTCATTGCCCAAGTCTTTGATACAAAGCAAGTAGCTTCAAAGATTACAGCTTGGATCAGAGACACTTTAGTCTCTAGACAGACATCACTGCTCTTCAAGTTTCTAAAGAGGTCCCTGAAAGCAGATTTTCCAAATGCAATTCATCTTTTTTATTTCCTTAGCTGGTGCTAAGAGTATTGATTGTGGAACCAAGCAAGCTGAAATTGTTAACAATCCCAATCCCTTTTCTTTCTATCATGATGCTGTCAATTGGCCCAGTGGTGGGAATCTTTGGTTTCTTGATGTTGAGCTGAGGTGTAATTCAAAGTTTAGGCTATGCTACAGTCTTCAAATTTCATAAATAAGTGCTTTAAGTCTTATTTCTTTTCAGCAGCAAAATTGTGTCAGCTAGATATGAGGTTGCTTAACAACCTTCTTCCAATCCTGATCCTGCATTTTTCTTCATAGAATTATTGTTGTTGTTGCTGTTATGTGCCGTTGAGTCGCTTGCGACTAATAGCGACCCTATGTACAACAGCCCTAAACTCTGCTCTGTCCTGTGCCAATCGCACTGTCTCTGACACTCCCATCCTGATTACCCCAGTCACTGAATCAATCCACCTCATAGAGGGTCTTCCTCTCCTGTGCTGTCCCTCCACCCTCCCAAGCATGATGTCCCTCTCCAAGGACCTGCCCCTCCTTACAACATGTCCAAAGTATGTCAGATGAAGCCCCAGAATCCTTGCCTCCAAGGAGTAGCCTGATTTAACCCTCTGCAGGATTAATCTGTTTGTTTTCTTAGCAGTCCATGGTACTCTCAATACTCTTTTCCAGCACCACAACTCAAAGGCATCAATTCTCCTTCTATCTCCCTTGGTCATTGTCCAACTCTCTGATGCATAACAAGTGATTGCAAAGACCATGGCCTTTATCAGACGCACCTTAGTCTCCAGAGAGACACCATTGATCTTCAGTACTTTGGAGAGGTCCCTAACAGCAGACTTTGCCATGGCAATGCATAAATATGATTTTTTTTTCCAGCTAGTGGATCAGCTTACCGTCTTCCAAATTTCTTGGTATAGGTAAATGAGTATATTCTATACGGCCTCCATTTGTCAAAACATCTCAATTGGTATTCTATCAATTCCTTGAATCTTGTCTTTCACCAAAGGCTTCAACATAACTGAATTTCTTCTGTCAGTACCACTGTTTCTTTATTATGTGCCACTTCCTGAAAATTACTTGAACACTGAAGGTATTTTTGGTATGACAACTCCACACATTCCTTTCACCTACTTTTGACGAATCTTTTGTAAATCAGTATTTCTCCCACAGAATCTATCACTATTATAACTCAAGATCTCAAGGTTTAAATAATTGCTTAGGTCTTTAGCCTTAGCAATGCTGAGTACTCCCTTCTTTTTTAGCTTTGAAACTCCAGGCCTTTGTGCATTTCATTATAATTCTTTCTTTGGTCTTTGAGTTGCTATTTGAAACCTTCTCTTCACCTCTTTTTATTTCCTCATTTCTTCAATTTACTTTAGCCGCTGTACATTCTAGAACAAGTTTCAAAGCCTCCTCTGATAGTCATTTTGGTGTTTTATTTACGTAGTCACTTAATTGATTTTTGCTTTCTTCAGCTATTATATTCCTGATGCCATCCCACAATGTATCTGGTATTCTGTCCTCAGTATTGAATGCCTAAATACTATTAAAAATACTAATCATGAAATGGTCTCTTTATTTAGGTGGGATACATGCAAGGTTGAATTTTGGCTGTTATAGGTTTTACTTTTCTTCAGCTTCAACATAACCGTGTATATAAGCAATTGTTGCTTTGTTTGACAGTCAATCCCTGGTGTTATTCTGACCAATGACAAAGTTTCTCCATCCTCTCTTGCAATATATACAATGAATTTGATTCTTCTGTATTTAATCAAGCAAAGTTCATGCATATAATCACCATTTATCATTTAAAATGTATTTTCAAAGAACACATCATTGATCATACATATTCAATCTTAAGATCTCTGTCCTTGTTTTTATTATTAAGGCTTTATTTTCCAACCACCAACCCTTCTTTATTTCCAAATTTTGCATTCTAAGGACCAGTTACAATTAATGCTCCTGACTGAATGTTTGACAAATTTCAGACTGTTCAAGTTGGTAGAAATCTTGATTTCTTAATCCTTCCTTGACTTTCATGTTTGACACATAAATTTGAATAATGGTTGTGTTAAAAGGTCTTCCTTGCATGTGTATGGATATTATCCTATCACTGACAGCACTGTACTTCAAGATAAATCTTGAAGTGCTATTTTTGATGACAAATGTGACATCTATCCATCCTCGGTGTAGTAGACTATGTGATTCTCCAATTCAAAATGTGCTGTTACTCTCCATGCCTGACACCAATAAGACAGAGAGCAGAGCAAATGATAATCTGCTCTACTCCTTCCTGTTTCATGCTGAAGGTTGTGTCAGAGTCAGAGCCTATATGCTTCCCAGGAAGTCTTTCTCATACAGTTCCAACATTCATTGGTTGTTTATATCACAATCTTACTGTTTTAGAAGGATAGTCTGTCTCTATCATTCTCATCCAGATCACCTAAGTTGAAACCTTGGGAAGAAACATTCTCTAATCAGGAAATAAGAATGGGGTTTCTCTTTCTTCCTGTCTCTTCTTATGATATACCTTCCACATCTTTCTGATCTCATGCTAACTTCTTCTCTTGCTGATACATAGGCATTATATGGGCACCTAGCCAACTCCTCCATCTTTATGCCTGTGGTAACATCAAAGAATGTGCCCCCTGAAGAACGACACCTTGATATTTTACTAATCTGCTGTATCATTAGTCTGATAATGCAGGCTTTCAAAATTATTCTTGTAGCTAAAAGGGGAGAGATAGTCTTTCTGGTTATTCACCTTGATCATAGGATGTACATGTGGGGTGAAACTGAATAAAAGATCATCATTTAAGCCCAGTAACAGGGTGGTCAGACCACCTTCTTCTTACTTTTACAATCCAATATAACACTTCTAAATTTCAGCTTTGCTTAAGTTCCAAGAAAGTTTTCTTTTGATTCCTTGTCCATGATCTATTGAGAGATATGCTTGAAGAGGACTAAATTTTTCACTCTGAGACTTTTGAAATAAGGTGGCTCCTGGATAAAATCCACTGTTCATCATCATCCTGATTAAAACATAAGGAATAAAGGTCTATTATCACTTCAATGAGTTGTTGTTGTTGATTGCCTTCAAATCTAGCATGACTCATAGTGATTCTACAAAAAAAAGGCCTGAAGCTCCTCTACAACTATCAACATTTATTAAAGTTCATAGTGTTTCCTGAGGCATGTGGTTTAGGAAGTAGATGCCATTCCTGCTTCCGAACCTTCCATAGTATGTTATTGTTGTTATGTGCCATTGAGTTGCCTGCAATGCATACCTACCCTATGTACTGTAGCTCTGAACCCTTCCCTGTCCTAAGCCAGTCTCACTAACTCCGACACACCAACCCCTACCACCCAACTTACTGCATCAATTCATCTCATCTGGGGTCTTCCTCTCCTGCGCTGTCCATCCACCCATCCAAGCATAATGTCCTTCTCTAAAGACCAATCTCTCCTGGCCACATGCCCAATATAAGTGAGGCAGAGCTTCAAAATCCTAGCCTCCAAGGAGAGACTTGGTTTCACCCTCTCAAAGACAAATTTGTTTTCTTGGCAGTCCATGGTATGTTCAAGACTCTTCTCCAGCACCACAACTCGAAGGCATCTATTCTTTTTCTGTCATCCTTAGTCATTGTCCAACTCTCTGAAGCATAACAAGTAATTGAGAAGACCATGGCCTGAATCAGGTGCACCTTTGTATCTGGACTGACATCGTTGCTCTTCAGCACTCTGGAGGGGTCCATGACAGCAGATTTCCCAATGCAAATCATCTTCTGATTTTTCTGACTGTTGATGTTAAGAGTGTTGATTGTGGACCTGAGCAAGCTGCAATTGCTAATGTCAATCTCTTCTGTGTCAATTCGCCCAGCATTAAGAATCTTTGTCTTCTTGATGTTGAGCTTCAATCCATATTGAAGACTACAGTACTTGAAATTTTGCAGCAAGTGCTTCAGGTCTTCTTCAGTTTCATCAAGCAAGGTTGTGTCATCTGGGTATTATAGGTTGTTAAAGAGTCTTCCTCCAATCTTGATGCCACACTCCTCCTCATAAAGCCCTGTCTACTGAATGATCTGTTCTGCATACAGATTGAAAAAATATGGGAACAGGATACATCCCTGACACACTCCTTTCCTTATTTTGAACCATGCAGGGTTTCCTTGCTTTGTTTTGGGCACTACTTCTTGGTCCAAGTATAGGCTTCATATAAGCAAGTGTTATGAGATTCCTATTTTCATCAATGTTAGCCATAATTTATTGTGATCCATGCAATCAAATGCCTTTGTTTGGTCAATGAAACACAGACATTATTCTGTTACTCTTTGCTCTTTGCCAAGATACACTTGACTTTGGCAATAATATCCTTAGTGCCACAACTTCTTCTAAACCCAGCTTGTATTTCTGGTAGTTTTCTGTCCATGTGCTGTTCAAGTCTTCTGGATAATCTTCTGCAGAATTTTGCTGGTGTGTGATATTCATGATATTGTTCGATAATTTCCACACACTGTCAGATCACCTTTTTTCAATGAGTAATATCAATTATTTATTCTAATCCTAAAAGCCCTCTGATGTCCTATTTAAGGATAAGAATATCTTTCTATTGCTGATAGTCTTTGGGTGTCTCAACCTTTTTGTTTATCCCTTTATACTTTCCCAAATCACTGTATTCATTTCACTAAAAGATCTTCAATGACTCTAATTGTGTTTCTTTTTCCTGCCAGGGCTTTCAACAGAAAGAAATATTCATTGATCTCTGAAGAGTTAATTGTTTCCAAATATATTTCTTCTTACCAATCATGAGAAGTATTTGGTGGAGCTCCATGTTTGGTTCAGGTTTTGAAGCAGGCATGGCATCCACTTCTTAAACTACATGCCTCTGGAAATTCTATGAACATAGAGAAATGACGATACTTATAGAACAGGGTTCAGGTCTTTTGTTCATAGGGTCGCAATAAGTTGTGCTCAACTCTACAGCACTTAACAACAACAATAATCTAAATGTTAGTCAAGGACATATTTCTTCCTTTCCAAAAATTAAGACCATATGGTTGCCACCTTTTGCTAACTGTGATAAGTGTTTATTCAGGAAGGCACTAGAGGATATGCTCCAGCAAGATGAGGACATAACACAAGAAAAAAGGATCTATGTGGAATTTAGAAACCCATATATCTGACAGGAAGGAAGTAAAGAGACTTTCCTGATAATAAGACAGAAAGCTTGCAGATGCCAGCAGTGTCATCCAGGAAAGGTGAAGAGTGTGAATGATGTTTCTGTGAGGAAAATATACTAATTTGGAATGGCTGTTTGGTCTGCTATGTCTATATGTCCAACTACATTGAAAGAGGATTTGTAGACAATCTGAACATTTGAGGAAAAAATACCGATAGTTATATATATTACATATAACAAATATATAATGAAAATATATAATGAAAAATATATAATGATGAATATACATAATAACAAATATATATTTTATATATACATATATAAGTGGAAGAAAGAAGTTGTTATGTGCTGTTGAGTGGACTGCAATTCATAGTGCCCATATGTACAGCAGCTCTGAATTCTGTCATATTATGAGCCAGTCTCACTGTCTTTGACATATGCTACGCCCATTATCTGTTCTTGTGTTAATCCATCTCATCGAGGATTTTCTTCTTCTGCACTGTCTCCCCACCCTTCCAACCATGATGTCCGTTTCCAAGGACTGGTCCCTCCATGCAACATACCCAAAGTATATGAGATGGAGCTTCAAAATCCTTGCTTCCAAAGTGCAATGTGGCTTTTCCCCTATAGGACAGACCACTACAAAAGATTCAATCTCAACCCATAGTGATCCTCCATTATGTTTCCAAGGTTGTAAGTTTTTGCAAAAGTAAACTCATCTTTCTCCTGTGAAGCACCTGGTAAATATGAACTGTCGACACATTAAGCACTACACCACTGGGCTCCTTCATAGAATACTATATGACTCACTGTTCTGTGTTTCGTTGACTATGCAAAGGCATTTGACTGTATGAATCACAATAAATTGTGGCTAACCTTGAGAAGAATGGGAATACCAGAACACTTCATTGTGCTCATGCAAAACCTATTCTGGGACCAGGAAGCAGTAGTCAGAACAGAGCAGGAAAACACTGCATGATTCCAGATCAGGAAAGCTGTGCATCAGGGATGCACCCTATTTTCATACCTTTTCAATCTACATGCAGAACTGATTATTCAGGAGGCTGGACTTTATGAGGAAGAATGTGACATCAGGATTGAAGGAAGACTCATCAATAACCTGCATTATGCAGATGACACAAACATGCTGGCTGAAACTGAGGAGGACCTGAAGTGCTTGCTGCAGAATCTCAAGGACTACAGCATTCAATGGATTGAAGCTCAACCTCAAGAAAACTAAGATTCTCATCACTAAGCCAATTGGCAGCATCATGATAGATGGAGAAGAGAATGAGATTGTTAACTTCAGCTTGCCCAGCTCCACTATCAACACTCTTGGCACCAGCAGTCAAGAAATCAACAGATTAATTGCTTTGGGGAGGTCTGCTGTCAGGACCTCTCTAGAGTACTGAAGACCAATAATGTCAGTCTGAAAACTAAGGTGCGCCTGATACAGGCCATACTTTTCACAATTACTTGCTATGCATCAGAGAGCTGGACAATGACTAGGGATGATAGAAAGAATTGATGGAAGAATAGATACCTTTGAGTTGTGGTGCTGCAGAAGAGTGTTGAATATACCATTCAACTGTTCTCCTGGACTGCCAGGAGAACAAACAGGTCTGTCCTGGAGAGGGGGATACCAAGGTGCTTCCTGGAGGAAAGGATTTTGAAGCTCCACCACACAAACTCTGGTCATATGGCCAGGCGGGACCATTCCTTGGAGAGGGACATCATGCTTGAAAGGGTAGAGGGACAGTGTAGGAGAGGAAGACACAGAATGAGATGGATTGACTCACAAACTGGAGAAATGGGATTAGGTCTGTCAGAGACAATGAAATTGACTCATGATAGGGCAAAATTCATAGCTATTATACATAGGATTTCTATAAGTAACAGGTGACTTTTCCGCACATAAGAACACATACGACATGTTGTTGTGCACTGCCAAGTTGGAGCGAACTCATAGCTAACAATTGTCTAGCGGGTTTTCACAGGCAATACATCAAATAGGAGAGGCAGCTCCGGTCTTTTCCCACAGAGCAGCTAGTGGATTAAAACCACATGCCCTTGAGTTGGCAGTACAAGTCTTTACTATCATGCCACTAGTGTTCCCTAAAAGCGATATAGTTATATTACAAATACAGAATAGCGATTTAACCAAAAGGTGGAATGTTGTCATGTTGGGAGAGAGGAAGAAGAGATGGAGTTGTTGAGAGGTGTTATAAGGGAACTAATACCTTCGTTTCATGGTAAAATATAGACAGAAAAACCAAAGCAAAACTAACAAACAAAAATTCACAAGGAATACTACATCACTTGGTAGAGTCAACTCTGCCTCATGGCAATCTCCTGTGCGTCACAAGATTTCACAGGGTGCTTTCAAAGGCTGAGTTTCAGAGGAAGAGTGCCAGAATTTTCTTCCAAGATGCTACTATCTGCGTCATCACAATTATTGTGGTTGTGATTGCCATCGAGTTAAGCATGACTCAACAGCAAGCCTATGAACAAAAGATTTGAAGCCTTTCTATAACTATCATCCTTTCTCCAAGTTCATAGACTTTCCAGAGGCAAGTGACTTAGGAAGTAGATGCCACTCCTGCTTCCAAAACTGTCCTAAACTGGGAGCTCCACCAAACACTGCTGACTATAGGAAGGTAATCACAATTAGCACCCCAAACATTAACTGTTTGTACTGTCTATGTGCTAAAGTATATCAATGTGTACTATAGTCAGGAAATTAAAAGACATATTGCAGTAGGAAAGTCTGCTCTCAATGACCTCTCCAAAGTACTAAGGAACAATGATGTCAGTTTAAAGACTAAGGTACACCAGATTCAATCCATGGTCTTTTTACTCACTTGCTTTGCCTCTGAGAGTGGACAATGAATATGGATGATAGAAGAAAAAGCAGTACCATTGAGTTGTCTCCTGGACTGCCAAAAGAACAAACAAATGTGTCTTGAAAAAGTGCAGTCAGATTGCTACATAAGAGATAAAATGATGAAAATTCATTGAATGGAAATCCAGTCTCTGTAAACTTTCATTAAAATAAATGAGAAAAATTATGTTCCCAAAGATTCTACGTATTCAAATTCATTTACGGCCAAGAATAGGATTGATTTCACATGCAAGCAAGATTTTACTTAAGATTACCCAAAAACAACTGGAACAGCACATCAGCAGAGAACTGCCAGAAGTGCAGGCTGGGTTCAGAAGGGGTCGTGGTACTAGGGATAGGGTAGCTAGTGTTAGATGGATCTTAGCTGAAAGCAGGGAATACCAGAAGAATGTCTATCTGTGTTTCATTGATTATGCAAA
>NW_006399759.1:28246248-28284357 GCF_000299155.1 Elephantulus edwardii | reverse complement strand
AGGGTGGAGGGACAGTGCAGGAGGGGAAGATCCTCTATGAGGTGGACTGATTCAGTGACTGGGTAATCGGGATGGGTGTGTCAGAGACAGTGCGATTGGCACAGGATAGAGAAGAGTTTAGGGCTGTTATACATAGGGTCGCTATGAGTCAAAAGTGACTCAACGGCACATAACAACAAACAACAATGATAGAAACTTCAGCCAATGGAAAGCTCAGTAAGGAAACGGGGATGCCAAGAATTACAGGCTGAGAAAATCTTGCAAAGAATCCACACCTGAAATAAAGTATTTGATCCAATGTCCAAGTGAAAATCCATATTTTCAAAATGACACAGTGAAGTAGACCCAATCCTTTGAAAACACTGAACAGGTCCAAAAGACAATGCAAATGCCTTCTCCAGTAGTGAGTCAGGTTTAAAAATCCCAGACAACTTAAACTATGAATGATAGCACAACTGTAGTCGAACAAGAAGGCAAAGAGATTATGAGAACAAAGAATTCTGTCAGAGCAGTGAATGATGAAGCAGCAGACTGATGAAGAGAGGAAAGAGGAGAAATGTGAGAACAAGTACTTAACATCTGACACTGTGGACAGTAGGAGCTTCTCAGAGCTGGATTCAGTCTGGGCAAACATATTTTAAAATGGAATAAACTAGTATGTTCTCTGATTTAAAAAAAAATGGTGAAAAATTTTTTTACTCTTCTTAAGAGAGGCTGATTCTTGGAAGAAGACATCATGTTTGGAAAGGTGGAGGGTTAGCTAAAGAAAGAAAGATCCTTTAAGAAATGGAGTGATACTATGACTATAACAATGGGATCAAGTATGTGAGAGATGAGGAGGATGGCAGAGAATAAGGCAAGGTTCAGATCAGGATGCTAAGTACTGCAGGTGTTCCTCATCTACGCAATCAGGACCAAAACATTATTACTCTGGAAAAGTGAAGCCTTAACACAATGTAAAAATACTATTAATCAGCTCCTTTGTATCTATTTCAACATTTCACTGGTTCAGGATTCCCCAGGAGGCTCCTTAAAACATGAGGACAGAACCTTTGCTTCAGCTCAGCCACAAGACAATGTTATTAATAGAATAATTATATTCTAAATGCTAGTATACATTTGGTGGTATTAAGGTGTTTTTTTCTTCTTTTCCTCAAACTTGATACTGTACTACCTAAAACTGAAGAGCAATTTTATGCTGTTTCTCACAGCAATTTAATTTTTCCCTTAGTCATTCACCCTCCCACAATCCCACACTTAACAAATCCTCCTCAGTGCTGTATTATGGGGGATGGTTCTATAGCATATATCTGCAAGCCCATCCTGAGCACAACAAACCAATTAGCTGCTAAGAAAAACACTGCGGAGATCTCTTGCCATTTCTTTTGACTCAAATTTTGTGTTTAATAATAGCTCAGTCAAACAGGGAGTGCTGACTGTACCAGTACTGCAGCTGCAGAAGCTTTGTTAGAGACTTTGCAAAGCCTTTAAGTTAAGGGTGCAAAAGATAGGGCATCTCAAGGTTGCAGGCCACCAAGGAGGGGAAGCTGGTGATTTTCAAACATCTGGGAAATGGATCAGAACACTTGATTCAGCATGGATTTTTAAAAATTATTTATCATTTACATACACTTTTAATAATTTTTTTTAAATTTTATACTGGTTTACTTACAAAGTTCATATCCATTGTTTTTGACACCAGATTTTTCCCCTTCCTTTTCACCACCCCTCCCTCTAGATCAGATTGTGAGACCCTAAGATTAACAAATGTTCTACTTGGTTTTGTGAAAGTTACATAAAATTTTACGACATAACTTAGTAAACGGGAAGGGATATCTAGAGGCGTTCTAGTCATCAGTGACCATCAGGGCATCTTGATGGCGTCTCTGTTCAATCTCAGACTTCAGAAGTCACTGCAAGTTCTTGGTTCCTCCTCCTCTTGATTTTGGTTTACCTAATTGTCATACTATCCAGTCTTTCTCACATGCATTTAGCACACTACTTTTGAAAAATCAGGTATTGGAAACCATATGGAGCACAGAGGTTGCCATGTGTAAGGAGGTGACAATAAGACCATTGACTGGAGTGGCATGAAATATGTCAGAGGCCTTCCTGGTGGTTGGGGAGGTGAGCCGTGGGACTATGTGATCTCTACACCCCTCACATCCCTCGAAGTTTGTCTGTTGTCCAACACTTTAAATAGGAGAAAAGTAAGGCCTCCTGGGAGGAGAACCAAACTTGCCCATTATCACACAACGAGCAACGCTGGAGCCCAGCTGAGGCCTTCCGATGCCAGAGTCAATGTTTTTTTTGCCACTGTCTTTTTTGGCCTTTCTTATTTTAGCTCCTTTCCTACTTATAGAAACTAAAAATGTATCTCTTTCCAGAGAATTATGGAGATGTTACTACTCTGCATTTTCCCTAAGGAAAGAGGTTTGATAAATTATTTAAATATCCACTTTTCTCTGCTATAATGTACACTAGGTTTTTGGTGTTTTTTTTTTCTTCTCTAAGTAAAATGTGAAAACACTTATTTTATGGAACCATTTATATGCACCATTTTTCTTCTTAAAAGCTTCCCTTCTCCCATAGCCACTGCTTTGGAAACCTTGGGAGATAGTATAATGAAATATTGATTGCTTTCTCTAGTCTCCACCCTGTTGCAATGATCCTACAACTTCTGAGTAATTTTTGTTGAGGAAGCATCAATTCAGAAAGTTTGCTTGTTTTTTCAAGATGAAATATTGCATTGGCCCTGGAGCATGCAGTACACCATCTCCTATTTGTGACGGCTCCTGATAGGAAATTACATCCCATTAGCAGAAAATCTTTGAATTCTTGTTTTCAGAGGGATATTTCAGTTCATAAGAGACTGCAGGTTCAATTAGACATTGTTATTATTATTGTTAGGTGCCAGTGAGTCGAGTATGACTCATGGTGACCCTATCAAAAACAGACTTGAATCTTGTCCTATCCTGTGCCATCTTCATAAATCTCTGACACACTTGAGTCCAATGCTGCAGTCAGCATGTCACTCCATTTTGTTGGAAGTCTTCCTCTCTTTCACTGACCCTCTATCTTTCCAAGCATAATGACCCTTCGTCTTCTAAAAACATGTCTGGAAATATGAGGGATGAAACTTTACTATTCTTGCCTCCAAGAAGCACTCTGGTTGCACGTTTTCCAAGATGTACTTGTTCTTTTGTCAGTCAATGGGATATGAAGTGTTGTTCTCCAGCACAACTCAAAGTCTTCAATTTTTTTTCCTGTCATCCTTTTTCATTGTTCAGACAGTGACAGTTAAAAAAGCAGCATGTGTCATTGGGTGTTAGATTGGATCATTTGGAGTTCCAATGGAAGGCGCAATTCCTGGCTCTTTGTGGTAGACACTGACCAGGCCAGATTAGCAATAGGGATTACTGCTGAGGTAAGGACTCTTTTTTCTTTCAAAATCATAGAAAACTTGATCTGATGAAATATGTGTTGTCTTTGCAATTAGAAGGGGGGAAAAATCTGTGCTGAAAAGCTATTCATTTCCCTAATGACTGACTATCTAGGTTGATTTAACTAACCTGTGTACTGTTTACTCAACCGTAAACTGGAGATAATAAATATTAGCTTTTCTTTGTGGGAATTAGATTGCATATTAAGTACCAATATCATATTTATGGATTATTAAGGAATGTAAGGCCTCTTTTTCTTTGAGAGAAAAGCAGATCAGTGTTTTTAAGGAGACATGGGTAGCTTTTCCTAGTGAGACTCAAGAAATGCTAGGGAAATCAGTCTCCCATTGATAGACATTAGATATTGATCCTTCTCTGAAATGATGCCAGGAAAACTATTAAATGCAAAAAGTAGACAAGAAAGGGCCCAGATTAAAGGAGTCTATATGCTTTCCTATTGCTACGTACATATACCCCAAATCAAACATTTTATCATCCCTTACGGTTTTGAAGTTTAACTGAGATCAGCTGAGAAGTTCTGTTAGTCTGGCTGTGTATATTTCACATACTTTCAGTCACATGATGGATAAATAGGAAGCCATTAGTTCCACTGGAATGACTGGCTTTCTCTCCATCTACAGAAATCTTAAGATCGCTTCTTATCTCTCTAACAGAGTAGCAGGAATTCTCACATATTAGCTGAGGGCTTTCAAAAAGAATTTGTTTCAAGGATCAAACAGAACTGTTATAATTGTTGTTATGTGTTGTCGAGTAGCCTATGATTCATAGCGACTCTATGTATAATAGCTCTGATTCTTACTCTATTTTGAGCCAATCTCATTGTCTCCAACACATCTACCCCTACCCCGGTTACCCCAGTCACTGAATCCATTTATCTAATTCAGGGTTTCCCTTTCCTTCACTGTCCCTTCATTCTTCCAAGCATGATGTCTTTTTCCAAGCTCTGGTGCATCCTAACAACATGCCCAAAGTATGTCAGACAGAGCTTCAAAATCCTTGCCTCCAAAGAACAGCTCAGTTCCACCCTGTCCATGAAGAAAGAAGTTTGTTCTCTTGGCAGTCCATGATATGGGCAATACTCTTCTCCAGCACCACAACTCAAAGGCATCAATTCTTCTTCTATCATCTGTAGTCATTATCCAGCTCTCTGATGCATGGCAAGAAATTGCAAAGACCATGGCTTGGATCAGGCACACCTTAGTCTCCAGATGGATATCATCGCTCTTCAGTAGTCTGAAGAGATTCCTGGCAGCAGATCTTCCCAATGCAATTAATCTTTTGATTTCCTGACTGTTGGTGCAAAAAGTGTTGATTGTGGAACCAAGTAAGCTGTAGTTAACAGTCTTAATTTCTTCTCTATCATGATGCTGCCAATCAGCCCAGTGGTGAGAATCTGTTTTCTTGATGTTGAGCTTCAATCCATATGGAAGACCACAGTCCTTGACCTTCTTTAGCAAAACCTTCATGTCCTCCTCAGTCTCAGCAAGGAGGGTTGTGTCATCTGTGTAACACAGGTTGTTGATGGGTCTTCCTCCAACAACTCCTAAAAACCCTGTGAGCAACAATTCTGAACATTGTCCTATTCCACACCACCCTCATAATCTCGGATGTGCTCAAGTCCATTGTTACAGTAACTATGTCAATTCACCTTGTTGAGGATCTTCTCTTTCTCTGACTCTCTACTTTTCCAACTGTATCTTTTTTTCAAGGACTAGGCCCTCCTGACATCATACCTAAAGTATGTGAAAGGAAGTATCACTATCTTGGCCTCTAAGGTGCATGTTGGTTGCACATCCTCCAAGTTTGGCCTGTTTGTCCTTTTGACAGTCCATGGGATTTCAGTTTATTTCTCCAAAATCATAATGCAAAGCCTGTCAGTTCTTCTTCTGTCACCGTAATGCCTCAACTAAAAATAAATAAAAAAATATTCTTTCCTTCATGCTCTATGCTAAAGCAGGACCAGTTCAATCTAGCACTTGAATGTGAGGAGTAGCAAAGATTCACAAGCAGGGACATAATTATTAAAGGGTATTTTATTATAAGTAAAGGATGGACTACAACATTGGTTGCCTTGAGAACCCACCTTGAGAACCCAGAGGTTGGCAAACTTCCAGTCCTCTCTCCAGTGACAGCATAAACCAGGTAACACTTGAAAAACCAACATTTTGCAAGCTTTATAGACTGGAGGTTACATCATCTAATAAAGGTTCACATTTTAATTTCTGTAAAGCAAGCTGTTCTCTATTTCCTAGTATATAGTTCTCCCAAATGAGAAGTACCGGACCTCCCAAAAGAAAGTCCTATTCGAGGTTTCACAGTGCTGATTAGTAACTGAAAAGTCTTCAGGATACTTATTTTTTCCATTATTGGACAGGCAGGGATTTTCTGTAGATTTGTAAAAAATATGGAGCTTAAGTGTCACAAACTTTCAATTAGTGGGACCTTTTATAGACCTTAAGAGAAGTTTCACAAATATGTTTACTTATCCTTCTGTATTCTAGGGAAAAGTCAGACAAATTGTATTAAGTCAATTCCAATCTTGTACCAAGTCTCTCCTTGGAAACTAGTATTTTTAAGCTCCGCCTCACTTTGGGCACATGGCCAGGAGAGATCAGTCCTTAGAAAAGGATATCATACTCAGAAGGGTGAATGGACAATGCAGGAAAGGGAGACCCTGGATGAGATGGATTGATACAGTAACTGAGGCAATGGAAGTCGGTGTGTCAGAATTAGTGAGACTGGCTCAGGACAGGGAAGGGTTCAGAGCTGCTGTACATAGATAGGGTCGCTATGCATTGCAGGTGACTCAACCAATCACATTCTAGGACAAGTTTGGAAGACTGGCATCCACTTTCTAAACAACATAACTCCGGAAACGATAAACTTTGATAAATGTTGATAGTTGTGGGGGGCAGGGGGGTTTCAGGCCTTCTGTTCATAGGATCACTGTGAGTGTGCTTGACTCAAAGGCAACAACAATGTATTAGAAAGTAGAACTTCTAAAACAGGACTGACAGGGGGGTTGGTGGGGAACTAATAAAAGAAAGGGTAAATAATGTATACAGCATAGAAACATATGAGGGAGAGAAGTACATAAAGGGAATTTATGATTAGGTATTATTGGCATGACAAGAGTTCAGAATAAGAGCTGTATAGTAAAGTGGTGGTGGTTGGAGACTGTATAAAAATGAAAAAACTTTTTCCCAAATAAAATAGCGAACTGGGTGGGTAGGGGGGCAGGGAGGAAAATGTGCAACGATGAATGAATGGAAATCCAAGTTCTTTATAAACATTTATTAAAATTTAAAAAAAATTGTTCAAACAGTGTATACCAATGTTTGAGTGGAAAATCAATTTGATCTGTAAACTCATTAAAATCGCATAAAAAAATCTGAAAGAAAAAAGTAGAACTTCTTCATAAGGTTTATGTTTTTTGTTTTTGCTATTGTTTGTTTGGGTACTCCCTTCCTAAACATAATAAAATCCAATTTCCAAAGTTTAATTTTGCAGCATCACTAGGTAGGTCTGAACTGCCAAACTTTGGGTAAGTAATATACTGCTGTGAAGTCTGTTATGACTCCTGGTGACCTTCCATTGGATTTCTGACACTGTAAATCTTTACAGTAAAGGATTGTCCATCTTTCCCTCACAGAGCAGTTGGAAGATTCAAGTAATAGATCTTTCCATTCATAGCCCCATATGATATATTTGGCTTAGCCATTGAGTGAAAACCATTTACACACCCTGTGAACCTCTAGAGTTAAGCTAAGGGTTTTTTTCAATTGCTTTTTGTGCATCTGAAAGGTCAATAATGAATGGTATAGTTCAGTTGTGGTGTTGACAAAGAATATTGAATAGTGTAACCAGAGTCCTTAGAGGCAAGGAGGGTGAGCCTTGATATCCCATACTTAGGGAATGTTGCCAGGAAGGCTCAGTTCTTTGAAAAAGACATTATGTTTTGAAAAACAAGAGAGTCAGGAGAGGAGAGGAAGATGGATTGACACAGTCACTGTAAAAGTGCATTTGATCACAGAGGAAAGCATGAGGATGACACAGGATCAGGCATGAATTCTATCTGTGGCACATAATGTCACTATGATTTGAAGTCCACTCAGTGGCACCCAGTTTTTTTCTAGAGCTCAAGAAACTTCATTAAGTCGAGTCACTTCTGACTCTCAGTAATCATCCATTGGGTTACCAATGCTGTACATCTTAACATAAGCAGAGCAACTGGGAGATTCAAACTACTATACACACGACATTTTAGTTAGTAGTACAGCACACTCTACACTAAACCATTGTAGTGCAACCTACTAACACTGCAAAGCCTGGCTAACTGCTGCTCTAGGAACTACCCAGAAAAGAGAAGGGGGTCCCTGTAGGCTTCTGCAAGCACTGTCCACCTCTAAAGTGCGCTGAGCTATATGAACTCAGTCTTATGCTCAGAATGCTTTTATTCAATTATTATCAAATGACTGATACACAAATATGTAACTCTCCTATTCAGATACTTTCTATTTGGTTAATTAAAATAGTGACTCATGAAAAGGTCACTGATACCCCTACACCAGTTGCCATGTAGACTGTTGGGCTCAGTGCTCCAAAGTTTCTTCGGGTAGAACATCCCATGACCACTTAGCTAGCAGCTATACTGATAGGCTGTTCTTGAGCTGACAGAGAAAACATTGCTATTTTACCAATAAGTATTTTTAAAATGTTGGGTGCAATTACTTGTGCATGTGGACCACCATGCTCGGGCAGCAAGAAGTCACAGAAACCCTGGGTGGGCGGATTCATTGGGAAAGACATGGCCGCCTTCTCCCTTGGGGGCTTTAAGCCACCTCCTGCCATAAACCCTAGGACAAGCCTCAAGGACCTTGCTCCCGGGGGGAAGAGCAGTCCTGCAGGTCAAACACAAGTCAAAAAAAGCACAGGACCCCAAAAACTTATGATTACTTGTGCACACGCACCACAAAACTCAGGCAGCAAGAAGTCACACAAAGGTACCAAACAATAGTAACAACATAGAGAGAGCTACGTTGGCCTAGTGGACAGAAAGCTATGCTATCAAACCCAAGGTGGGTGATTTTAATCTGCGGCCCTCAGACCTGGTTCAAATTGTTTTTCTGTCAATCATTCTTCTACATGGTATAGCACTGGTCTGCTATACATAGGTAACTTGTGGTTGCTGTGATGCTAAACACTCTGACACTAATGTTCCAAATATAATAATGGTTACCCATGGTGGACAGTGTTTGGTGGAGCTTCTAGATTAAAACAAGCTTGGAAGCAGGAGTGGCATCCACTTCCAAAATGGCTTGCCTCAGGAAACTATGAACAGTGCTCAGGCCTTCCGTTCATAGGGTCGCTATGAATCGTCTATGACTCGATGGCACCTAACAACAACAATAGGTTGAGTGTGACTAGAATCAATCTCTCTTGGAATTAGCTGTGATCTTTGCTTCCAAAAAGCTTTGGCCTCTCCTCCCATAGCTCTTTGAAAGAGAAAAGCATTTACTATTTTTTCTGTCCCCGCCATCAGGCCAGCCACCTAGAACTGATTTGAGGGACCTAGAAAAAGACACACAGCCCCACAAATCTGTATCTTTCTTCCTTGCTAACTAATCACTTTTAGAAAGCAAAATAGTCCTTTCCATAAGTTAAGATGTAGCTTAGAAGAGTGATTCCCTCTCTCTCTATTCCTTAGGATTCTTCAGTTGAATATCCAAGAGATTTTACATGATGAATCACACATTTTTACCCTTCTGTTACAGGATACATAGTAATATTCATCTACGTTAGGCATATCTGTGGAAGGATTGAATGCACCCATAGTATTACCCTTTCCCCACCTTATAGCACAAACTAGCTGGCTAGTGACAAAATTAAGAGCAAAACAAAGATTCCTCAATTTTATCTCTTTAAAAAGTTACTCTGTTAATTTTGTAGAGCCAACGCCAATGAGTTTGACCACTGAAATTGTACTCATTCTTCATAATTTACACATGCCATGCCTTTAATATAGCTCTACAAGGAGAAACTGCAGTATGGGGAATCCTGAGTCCAACTTCTATCATCCCCACAAGGGGAGCTATACCCATCAACAACATCCACAGTATAAAACTCATCCCTATAAGGTCAGACATGCCTTCCCCACGCTCCTGTAACTAGTCTACTAATTGTTGTTGTTGACTGCCATTTAGTTGAGCACAACTTACAGCAATCCTATGAACAAAGACCTGAAACCTTCCCATAATTATCAAGGTTCTAAAAGTTCTTAGAGTTTACTAATTACTAATTTACTGAGTCTTAAATTCGTTGTCAATGACTCAAAAGACTAGCTTATCCACAGTTGTGAGATTCATTAAAGAAATAGGTTGGGACATGAAGGAAGTAAAGGATATCACACAGTGGAAGTATAGGTTTGGTGAATAGCAGTCCTAAGCCAAGTTAACAGCAAGACATAATTCCTCCATTAGTACAGACAGCTTCTTGGTCAACAAGTGAAAGTCAAGGTTTAGTACAGCAACACAAATACAGACAAGTAGTCTCCGGTTTTCTCACTCGTCTAGCAAGCTTTTTCTCATAGTTATCACAAGTTAGCTTTTCCTTCAGTCATCTGGTAAACAAAACCTTCAACTCTGACTCCATCTCCACAGCTGTCAGGCTACACCTTGCCAGTCTCTCTGCAGTCTGGCTGGCTCTCTGTTATGTTGGCCTCAAAGCTGTTGATGATACAGAAGACACTGATTAAACAGTGAGCCATGTGTTCAACAGCTGAGGCAGCTGAAGACCACACCCCTACTGAAGCTAAGACCGTTCATAGAAAAGCCATACTCAAAAAGTCTTAACACCACAAAAACCTGTAAGAACCCCTGAATCCACAAAAACAAAGTAAAACAAACCACAAAAAACCCCTCTTCTAGGTCACCCTCCCAGTTCATCATTGTATCTAATATAATTATTCTGATTTTGCTAATTTGGTAAAAGTCACTGATTTGATTAAATCTGGTGAGTGAGTCAAATTGGGAATTGAAGACAGAAATCTGAGTAAGGTAAAGGAAGGCCTTTTCTTAAGCAAAAAAATCTAATAGAGAAACAGTAAAAGTATTATATAATATCATAACAAAAAATAATGAGTACAAGAACAAAAGTATACAGAATGTACAAAAAGTAACACACAAAAACAAATGAAACACTAGAGCTCTGTTGGCCAAGTAGATAGAAAGTGAAGCTACCAAGCCAAAGGTGGGTGATTTTAATCTGCAGCCCTCAGGCCTGGTTTTAATTATTTTATTTTTTTTTAAAGTGTGTACTGCCAAATCAGATCTGAGTGGTACAGGAGGAGATTGTCCCTCCTTCAGCAGAGCATCTGGTGGATTTGAACTTTGCATCTCTGGGGTTGCAGTGCAGCTTCTTGCCACTAGGCCACCAGAGCTCACCTAATTGTTTTCAGTCAAACATTCTTCTCAGTGGTATAGCACCGGTCTGTCCATTTGCTGTACAGATGTAACTTGTGGCTACTGTGATGCTAAACACTGTGACATTGATTTGTCAAATGTGATAATGGGTACCCATGGTGGACAGGTTTTAGTGGAGGCCCCTGATTAAAACAAGCTGGGAGCAGGAGTGGCATCTACTTCTAAAATAGCTTGCCTCCGGAAACCCTAAGAACATGGAGAAACGATGAAAAGTTATACAAGTGTTCATTTATAGGGTCGCTTTGAGTTGCCTACAACATGATGGCACTTAACAACACAAAAAAAAATCAAGTATTAGAAGAGTTAGAGAAGAGGTACAAAGGGATTATTAGGCTAGGAATACAGCATTTGACAGTAGTCAAATGGAAGGCTTCTTGGCTTGGTGGCTGAAAAACTTACAGTTTGAATCAATCACCTGCTCTGAAGGAGAAAACAAACAAAATGAAGCTTATTGTCCCTTTAAAATTTGCAGCATCAGAGTTGCCATAAAAGATGACTAAGGAATCAATTCAACAGCAGCGGTCTGTATATTTTTGATATTCAAACTCAAGTTCATTGCCCTTAAGTCAGAACCAACTCATAGCTGAACCTCCAGCAATTTTCAGAGGTTGTAAATTGCACAGAAGATAGCCCATTTTTCTTCCCTAAAGTGACTAGTGGATTTAAACCATCAGAGAGGTACTACCTGTAGATTAGCATGGCAACCCACTATAGGCCACACAACCAGAGTTCATGGGACATAAGCTGAGTCCTTTCTGTGTATCTGGCACTGTTCCAGTGACTTCACATGCTGTACTTGTTATGTGCTTTAAAATTTGTTCTATTGTATTGAATGGAATTACAGCCCCATTTCATCAAAACAGGATGGAAATAAAAATTGTCATTATAGCTGTAGCAGAGAAAGCAATAATATTGCAAGACTAAAAAATTCAGTAATGGCAAAGATTCAGAATAAAGGGGATTAGATTATTCCTCCTCTAAAGGCCAAATCTAAAACAGTCTGTAATAAAAAGTAAGAGTGAGTTTTTTTTTTAAAAAATGGTAAAATGACTAAAAACAATCTGACAAACATTTTCAAGGGGGAAAAATAGACCACAAAGGGGAAAAAAAAATTAGTTTTCTACTAAATGAAAAGGAAAAGAGATTTAACAATAAATGAGAACAGCTGAAATATTGAGCTCATACTTTGCAAGAAAAATGAGAAATAACTTAGAAATTTAGCAAGTAATAAAAATATTGCAAAATATGTAAGGAGGAAGGAAATCCAGTGAAGAAATATTCATTAAATTAAATTCATCATTTTAAAATAGCCAGCCAGCAGGTCTCACAAGGTGTATTTTCATCAGAAATAAGATCAAAGTTAGTTCTCTCTTTTAGCTATGACTTCTAAAGACTTGGACCCTAAAGGGAGAGCTAAAAGTTGCATGAAAAGATAATCCCATTCTCAGGAATGGCTCCTTGGGCAAAACCAAGGAACGTAAAACTCTAGAGATATTAGCGGCATGCTGGGGAACACCGGAGAATTCTGGCGGCATCTTCAAGACAACCCCCTGGCCCCACGTAAGAGCAAGATAACCCTTGTACCCACGTAAGAACACAGATGAGCTTTTATCCATCATTCAAACTGTGACTGTGCTGTGAACCTGCATGCTCAAACTTTCTGAATTTCAGTGCCTTCCCTTTCACTGTAAAGTAGAAAGTTTGAATTAGTGCAGCAGTAATTAATTTCTTTTAAACTTCTTATTCTCACATTTCTTCTATTACCTATGTTTGACATTTTCTGTCAGGGTCAGGGAAATTGGGAAAAGAGACAGAAAAATGTATAAACTCATTT
This sequence comes from Elephantulus edwardii, assembly GCF_000299155.1. Classification (NCBI taxonomy): domain Eukaryota; kingdom Metazoa; phylum Chordata; class Mammalia; order Macroscelidea; family Macroscelididae; genus Elephantulus; species Elephantulus edwardii. The sequence goes on along the minus strand of NW_006399759.1, from coordinate 28,271,578 downwards.
GTTGGATGTTATCTATTTTCAGTATTAGAAATGGTCAGAAAGACAGTCTGGAGTATTGTTTATGGGTACAATTGCAAAACCTGGGGATTCTGGTGTATCAAGTCCTGAACTTTACTCACCGATGAGCCTGACAGCTACCAAAACTTGTTGCAAAGTTTCATAAAATTGAGGCTTCTGAAGGATTGAAGAAAGGGAAAATTACAGAACAATTACAACCACGATGCTACACCCTATGCAATCCAGATTATTGTTGTTAGTGGTGTGTGCCATTTAGTTGTAATCAACCTTTATCTGGCCCCCCCAGCAGGTTTTCAGAGCCAGTTAACTGCACCAATAGAGATTACTTGTCTTTCTGTCATGGAGCAGCTTGTGGATTCAATCTATGTGTCTTTGAAATTGCAGCGAAGCTTCTTATCACTAGGCCACCAGAGCTCCATGTGTAAACCAGATTAGAACTGGCAACTAGCTAATCACACAAGTTTAAACTAAAAGCCAGGAAGTTTGAGGCAAAAGGGTCCCACTAAAACACTGAGGATGAGAATGATTCTTGGATACATTAGCCATTATTCTGAAATGTAAGGGAAGGCCACGTCTGAGAAACAGACAGATAGGCATTAATATGGCCAAGATACCATAATCATAACTAAATAAGACAAACAAAAGCAGAGTACCCATGATATGCTTGACACAAAGAACCAGCTCAGTGAAAGACAACTTGTAGCCAACAACATTCCACCTAGATTAATGAGCAAATGGATGAGGAAATGAACAACAGAACAAGTTAAGGCCCTCTCAACACATCTGGCATTCACCAGGTCTTCTAGAAGTCAGGGACACTCCACTATTTTGTGAAGCCTTTTCTGGTGATGGTCAGCCCTTGGCCAACAGTACACACAAATCTGTCAGTGGAAGATGATAAAATCAGACAACAGAGGTGCCTTCTGAATGTGCCAAAAACCTATATAATGCATTTTTTCCATTATTCTTGAAATATCTTAAGTAAAATATATTTAGATAATCTCAATGAAAAAACATGTATGAGGAATTTCTCCAACAGGTTTGCAAAAGGCTGGAATATACAGATGATCCAAACCTCAACGGGAAAATTGCCTCAACCAGCCACTTCTGAAAAGGCTACTTCATGTGATTCCCACAACTCTGAAGGCTTAATGTTCTTGGTGTTTATTTTAAATCCATAAAAACTACCCTCCCCCCCAAAAAAATCATATGGGGAAAATGGATGTTATAATTTTGCCATTAACAACATCAACCTCAGGGCCACTATCTCCCTCTGTTAGAAAAGAAACAATGGTAAAAAATTCACATGAATATCAAAACTTTAATTGTTCCCATAATAAACAGAATCATGGTTTCAAAGGAATCAGGAGTAGAAAGAGGTATCAAAAAATAGAGTTTAAGGCAGACTATTTTGGGTTTTAATTTTTAGGTTTTTGTAAATTTTTTTTGTTTGTTTTGGGGTTTTTTAATTGACATGTTAATCAGAGTTCACAGAGATTTTGGATTTCCGTTCATACATTGCTGCACATTTTCTTCCCTGCTCACCCCTCCCCCCCGTTTGCCTTTCTCTTTGAAAAGAAAGAAAAACAATTATTTCATTGTTATACAATATGCCCCTCCACCCCCAGTTCATTTTACTATGCAGCTCTTATTCTGGAAAATAAATGAAAATAATACCTAATCATATTTCCTTTTAAACAGTTCTCTCCCTCATCTGTTTCATGTAGTATACATTATTTATCTCCTCTTTTCTTATACTTCCCCCAATCCCAATGTCAGCCCTGTTTTACAACCGTGGCACTATGCAGTATTTGTCCTTTTGTGACTGAGATATTTCACTTAGCATAATGTCCTCCAGGATCACTCATCTTGTATAATATTTCAATGCAACATAGTATTCCATTGTGTGAATATACCACCGCTACTCTATCCATTCGCTTGTTGATGGGCACTTAGGTTGTTTCCAACTCTTTGCTACTGTGAACAAAGCCGTGATAAACATGAGTGTGCATATATCTGCTTGGGTGGTGGTTATGGTTTCTTTAGGGTATATTCCCAGTATTGGAATTGCTGGTTCAAATATATTTCTATTAACACAGACTTTTTTCTTCAATTTAACAGCCCTTTTAATTCATATTTTCCCTCTGAATTCAAGGGGAAACGAAATAACATAAATAAAACAGGTCTAATTTTAACATGTCATTTTGAGGGTTCTAAGGCAACTCACGTGTTTAGTAATTTTCTTTCTTTTTTTAAATTTTTTTTTGTTGGTTTGTTTTTTAGTAATTTTCTTTTTAACACAGATTTTTTTTTCAGGATTTATAAATTTAATAAAACGTCACCTTTGTGGATTGATTCTAATTACCACAACTTTCTATTGAATGTTTATGTGATGATGCAGAAGGTTGTTACCACAAAACACAGACTTTTAATGTCTGGGAAAAGTGAGGTTCAGCAAGAGGAATGACTATTCCATGATAGCTCGCTCAGTCACACTTAATGAGGTGGTAAGCAAAGGGGCCTAAAACAGGGAGTGGAGCAGGAGTATTCAGTAAAGTAGGGAGAAAGGATAGTCCAGAGAAAAGGTCAAGCATTTCATGAGCTTTCAGCATTCCACCACCATGCCATTAGACTGGACTAAACACCCCCTTGTGGGTACTCAGAGCATTGTAGCAAATGTTCCCCCTGCCTTTGTACTTGTACTTCTGAACTCTCTGTACTTTCTTCTCACCATGAGCTCATGAGTGTGGTGACTGCATTCAATTCAATATTGCAACACCATCCCCCAGTACAATGCTGAAGCAATAAACAGATAAATGGACAAAGTAGGGATTCTAAAGGCGAACTGTAGAAAACTTGAGAGGAATGACCCTGAAATTAATCCTGTCAGGAAGACACCGGCTGCTCCCATGCCTCTAGCCCCTGCCTTGCTCTCTGTGGTCTCCTCCTCAGGGAATAAATCATCAAATAGCCTGGCTAGTAGGAACAAACAAAACCAAAAACCAAGATCTGTATAAAGCTGAGAAACTATCTCCCTGTATTTTCTATAGGTCTTGAACTCAGTGTCAATTGGGAAATGTGACCGAGCTAAAAAGATGAAGATTAAAATTTCCTTTCAATGAAAGCAATGTAGACTAAATGCGAGGCATGTGTGCTCAGAAGGGGTGTATTGGTGACGGTAGGTAGATGTGCAGAGCCACCTCTGGAATGTCGTTATCACCCAAATATAACTCCCAAGAAGCCAAAGCATGAAGCCACCCCATGAAGGCTGCCTGATGACCTGGCCAGAAGTCCCTTTTATCTCTCAGCCCCCAGCTATGTCCTTGGTCTCTCCGTTATAACTTTTATCTGCTTCAGACACCAGTGCATCTGCGTGAGTGTAGTGCTAAGGATTGTGAGCTCCCTAAATGCAGGGGATATGTCTAACTCATCCTTTCATCCCTACGCCCTAATTGGATGTCTAGAATATAATGAAAACCAATTGCCACTGAGCTGACTGATTCACGACGCACTCATGTGTGTCACAGCAGCACTGTGCTCCACTGGGTATTCAATGGCTGATTTTTCTTAAGTAGAACACAAGCCTTTTCATCTGAGGCCACTCTGGGTGGGCTCAAACTATCAACCTTTCAGTTGACAACTGAAAGCACTACTCTCTGCACTCTCCTAGGACACCACTAGACCGTAGTAGACATTTTTATTTGTTACTGTAGCAGCAGCAATAACAGAAGCAGCAGTAGTACTCATATGAGTTGGTTCCAACTAGACAACAAGTAGTCATATCTTGACCTCCAGTAAGTTTTCAGAGGCTGTCAACACATGGGAGGCGATTCCCCATTTTCCTCCTGCAGAATGATGCTGTATTTGAACCATCTGCCTTTGGGTTGTCAGGGCAACTGTCTATTCATAAGGCTACCAACCACTCTGCTGGGCCAGCAGTAGTAGCATCAGTAATAGTAGTGGTGGTGGTGGTGGTGGCCGCTTCTTTAACACCTGCTCCTGGGTTAGACACTGTAGCTACTTTCTACCATTTTTCTCTCCTAAAAGCAATTTGCATCAATGCTATTGAGTTTATTCCAACTCACAGTGATTCTAAAGGCAAGAGGATACTGGCCCCATTGGGTTACCAAGACCAGAATGTAAAAGCAGACTGCTATATCCTTCTCCTGTGGGACAGCTAATGGATGTGACTGGTTTTGGTCCAGTGATAAGTATTTTAGCCACTGTGCCACTAGAACACCCCCTAAAGACTTGATGTTGTTGTTGTCATCGTGGTTGTGTGTCATCAAGTTGAAACCAACCCATAGCTGATCCTCTGGTGAACTTTCAAAGGCAGTAAGTCACACACAGGATAGAGCCCATCGTCTCCCACAGGACAGCTGGTGGATTCAAACTGCATGCCTTTGGGATTGCAGCAGAGCCTCTTACGACTAGGCCACCAGAGCTCCCTTCTAAATAGCAGTTGTTGCTATTGGTAAGAGCTGTTGAGAATGGCTCATAGCAACCCTGTGAAGTGCTGGCCTGAAACTTGCCCTATCCTGTGCGATCCCCAACATCTGACAAGACCCTTATTATCTTTATTGAATACTGTTCCCTTTTTACAAGTGAGGAAATGAAAGCCACAGGAGATCACATAGCTTGCTTGTTAGCAACACAACCAGGATTCAAACTGACATCTCACTGACACCAATTGAATGACATTAGTTGCACAGCAACTACACAGGTACAGAAATGCTGACACCAGTGGCAAAGCTAACCTGGCTTCAAAGGCACAGGCTGCTCCTGATATCCAGCTTCTCTATTGCTCCCATATAGGCTGCCTTGCTGTTCCCCAAGAGCTGTGGAACATTAGAGCTGGAAGGAAACCTGGCACTCTGGTGACGTGGTCCGTACTGATTTATGCTCTTAACACAAAGACTGAGCTTCTCCAGCAGTTCTAATCTACCAGCTCTCTGAGGGAGAAAGATGGAGTTTCTTCTGTTATAATTTCTATTGTTGTTAAGTAACATGGAATCTACTAGTTAGCCTATGAAAAACAGATCTGAACCTTGCCCTATTTTGTACTGTACCATTGATACTCTCTGGAGACTAAGGTGCGCCTGATACAGGTCATGGTATTTGCAATCGCTTGTTATGCATCAGAGAGTTGGACAATGACTAGGGAGGACAGAAGGAGAGTGGATGCTTTTGAGCTGTGGTGCTGGAGAAGGGTACTGAATGTACCACGGACTGCCAGGAAAACAAACAGACTCATCTTGGAGAGGATTAAACCAAGCTACTCCTTGGAGGCAAGGCTTCTGGGGCTTCGTCTGACATACTTTGGACATGTTGCCAGGAGGGACGGGTCCTTGGAGAGGGACATCATGCTTGGGAGGGTGGAGGGACAGCGCAGGAGGGGAAGACCCTCTATGAGATGGATTGATTCAGTGACTGGGGTAATCGGGATGGGTGTGTCAGAGGCGGTGCGGTTGGCGCAGGATAGAGCAGGGTTTAGGGCTGTTGTACATAGGGTCGCTATGAGTTGAAAACGACTCGATGGCACATAACAAACAACAACAACAACCATTGATATGCTTAAACCCATTGTTACATTTGCTGTATCACTCCTTCTCATGGAGGATCTTCCTTTCTTTCTCTGACCTTACACTTTTCCCAACACCATGTCCTTTTCCAAGAACTGTTTCCTCCTGAAACTATGTCTGAAGTATGTGAAACAGATTTTAATCATCCTAGATTCTAAGGAGTAGCTGGTTGTACTTCTTCCTATGTAGACTCATTCTTTTTGCAATTTATGGGATATTCAATATTCTTAGCCAATACTACAATTCAAAGGCATTGATTCTCCTGTCGTCTTTATTGTCCAACTTCCAGATGCATAGGAAGCACCTGAAAAATACTGTAGCTTGGATCAAGTACCTTTAAACTGACATCTTTGCTTGTTAGCAATATAGAGAGGTCTTTGGCAGATTTTTCCCAATGCAACACATCTTTTGAGTCCTTGAGTAGTGTTACCACAGATATTGTTGTGGATACAAGTACAATTAAATCCTTGACAATTTAAATTTTATCCCCATCTATCATGATATTACCTATTGGTGAGGGTTTTGTTTTCTAAATGAGGGAGCTCTGGTAGCCTAGTGTTAGAAACTGTGCTGCAATCCTAAAAGGCACGTGGTTCAAAACCATCAGCTGCCTCATTGGGAGAAGGAGGGGAAATCTCCCTGTGATTACTGCCTCTGAAAACCTGCTGGTGAGTCAGCTATGGGTCAGTTCTGACTCAACACAAGATGTTGAGATCAATCCATATTGAAGGTTACAGTCTTTGGTCTTCTGAGACAAGTACTTCAAGTTCTCTTCACTTGCTTCTAGAAATGTTCTGTCAACTACATAACACAGGGTGGTTGGTTTATTTTTGGGCCTCAGAAATATGATGGAAAATAATTGTGTCAGAACTGACTTTATAGTGAGTGAAGTAGCTCTGGGGTGTAATAGGTTACCATTTACCAAAAAGGCAGCAGTTCAGGATCACCAGAAAGATGAAGGTTATCTCTCTAAAAATTTACAGCTTTGGAAACCTAATGGAGTGTTGCTGTGAGCAGAATCTACCTGGCTACAGTGGAATTTAGGTGTTGGGGATTTGTTGTTGTTGTTTAAGGGCCTTTGAGACAATTTTGACTGGGACTGAATCCCTGTAAGTGGCATGTTGTTGATGTTAGTGTATACTCTTAAGTAGGAACTGATCCGTAGCTAACCTTCCAATGGGTTTTCAAAAGCAGTAAGAAGAGACTTCCCCTCTTTCTCCCTTATGTTGGTAATGCAAGTCCTTGCCACTAACTGCCTCTGAAAACCCACTGAAGGGTCAGCTATCGATTGGTTCCCATTTGATAGTATACAACAACAAGAAGCCATGCGTTCTTCACTGTAGGTGGCCATGGACTGATCCAAATCACCGGACAAACCTGGGGGGCCCAACACCAGCACCTGTCCTGGCTCTCAGAGCTCAGTGTTTTTGCCATTGTTGTCTCACTCTTCTTATATTGTGGTGTCAGACTAGGTCTTTAAAACAAAGTCCATCTCAACCAAAAGACCAGAATAATTTCCTTCTGCTGAAACAAAGACAAGGAAGCCAGAGAATCTGCTCTTTTGCATTTATGAGATGAGGGAACTGACCTATTTCCTCTATTTCAATGTACTTTCTGTCCTTTCTCCATGAACTCGACTGTAAATTCTTTTTACTTGAGTCCTTCAAGTAGATGCTATGCTTCATATACCTCCTGAGAGGCGAGTTTCCCTCTCGCCACCCATTTCCTATTTAACATGATTAGAATGCATTTGCTTCTCATGTCTGTCCTTTCTCCCCGTGGGCTCTCTCTGACCCACTAGTGCCCTGGCTGCCAGAGTGAAAAGGATTCATCCTACTAGCATCCGAGGAGAAAAAGGGGTCTCCACAGGGGACCAGCCTGTTTCAGCTGCAGCCACTATTTGTCACACCCCTGATTATTTCATCCAGGTCCAGCAGAGAGACGTTGAATGCTACCATGTCTGTAGTAGAAAGATCAAAGTATTAGCTATGAACTTACTTTGAATGAAACATATTTTCACCTAAATGCAAAGCTTGGGCAAAACAAAGGACTTTTTTTTCTTTTCTACATATTGTACAATACTGAAAAGAATAGTATATGCCATTTCCTCTTGTGTAAAATTGGTATAATATCACCCCATTGTCATGAAAAGTAAATGAGACTGAATGGCAAAATGCATATAAAGCAGCTGGCACTACCACAGGTACACATTAAACATTCAGTGGTGCCAGAGTGCTTTCCCTACGCTTTAAGCTTCTCTCCAGACTTACCTCAAATATATTTGCTTTCCCCGAGTCTCTCCTGAGTGTTGTTCGCTACTCACGTCTGAACTACGGAGATATTTCCCAGATGCTTCTGTCATTTCTCTTCACAAGGACCACTTTCGTTATTCATGTATTTATGTTATTCATATGTTCCGTGATTCATGTATCAGTGGCAGGGACTTTGCTTTAGACCCCTTGCTTGAAGCTGATGGATAGAAGTGGGTTGGATTGGATTGGATAGGATTTTACATGACCAGCTCCCTAAGGATTCCAGCTCTGTGGCAAACTTGCATGTGACTTCCCTGTTTCTGAACTCACTTAGCCACAATATAGGATGGTAAGACTAGAGCAGAGCCTCTTGGGACTTGGACAAAAATGAAACCCAATGCTGTTTCTAAATACACTGGTGGCCTAGTAGAAAGAAGCTGTGCTGCAATCCTGATGGCAAGTGGTTCGAGGCCACCAGCTGCTCCTCAGGAGACGGATGGGCAATCTCTTCCTGTGCGATCAACTGCCTCTGAAAACTTGCCAGAGGCAGCAATGGATCGGTTCTGACTCAGTGGCACACAACAACAATAACAATGCTGTCAAGTCAGTTCAAACTCACAGGGACAGTCCATTAGGTTTCTGAAGCTGTACATCTTGATGGGAGAAGCAGAGCAGCTGGTGGTTTGAACCATTTATCTTTTGGTTAGCAGTGTGACCATGTAATGTACTACCCCCACCAGAGCTCCATTTCACCCTGGAACAATGGTCTCAAAGTGATATCCTCAAATGAGTGGAGTAGCAGTAGCTACTAACATGTAATGGCTTGTTAGAAATGCAAAACCTTAAGCCCTACCCAAGCCTAACCGTGAGGGAGCTCTGATGATGTAGTCACACTGCTAACCCAAAGGTGGTGCCTCTCAGGTGGTAGAACCCTCCACCAGCTGCTCCACAGGAGGCAGCTGGGGAATCTCCTGTCATGTAAATCACAGCCTCCAAAAACCCACTGGATATTCAGCTATGAACTGATTCTACCTCAATGGCAATAAACTAAGTTGACCCCAAACACAAACCAACCCACTGTCATCAAGTCAATCCCAGTTTACAGCAAGCCTATAGGAGAGAGTAGACTTGCTTCACAGGATTTCTTAGGCTGCAATCTTTATGGGAGCAAATGTCACATCTTTCTCCCCCAAAGTGGCTGCGGCCTTCAATGTGTCACCTATTTGACTAGCAGCTGAGTTCTTAGTCACTGTACCACCAGGGCACCTTGGGCCCTACCCTCGGCTACAGAATCAGAAAGTTTTGATATAAAGACAGGCTGTCTATTGTTAAGCTCTGCAGAAAATTAAAATATCTGAACACTCAGGTTTGAGGCCTAGGAGCAATGGAAAGAAGTCAGTACATCCTTGAGTCCCCATGTGGTAAGAAAATCTTTCGTGTGAGTGTGCGTATACACACACACACACACACACACACACACACACACACACACACACTCTCTTCATTCTATTGACTCTGTCATATGATCTAAGTCAAAATATCTTTTTTTAAAAAATCATTGCTTTTTAGTGTCTACCCTCTGTCTCTCCTTATGGTTAAATCGAAGTCTACTCATAGCTGACCTCTAGTAGCTTTCTTGGAGGCTGTGGTGGAGCTGGTGTAGGTGGTGGTGGTGTTCAATAACCAAGGAGGAGCCATCTTTGGGTTTTCAGCAAAATGCTCTGTGGTCTGCATCATCAGACCTCCCCAAAACTCAAAACATCTTTAATTTTCATCATTGTCTTTTTGAATACTGTTTTTAGAAATTTAATCTATATTTTTCTGCAGGGTCTGAAACATTATATACCAACTTAAAGATATATTTTAAAAACACACATACGTAAAAAATACAAAAATCATAAAAATGTACTTCTTCAATGAAAAATAGTTGGATGATGTTGGCATTTTGTCTATTATGCAAGTAACTCCACCGGTGGAAAGTTCTAGATCATTGAGAGTATCTCTGGAAATGGGATGGAGTTTCTAGTCAGAGAATCTGTGAGAGTTAGATCTATTTCCCTGGGGTCTTTTTCCTTTTGTATATTTCTGGGTCACATGTCACTGCTTTGGGAATCTGTCCATTGACTTTAGTAAAATAATTAGTGTTTGGGCCCATGTTTTCAATCAACTGAAGTGCTTATTTTGTTTAGGAAACCAAATCTATATAGCAGTATTTTGAACAGGACATCATAAAATTGAACATCTGTGAGTAAACATATGAGAATGATCATATTAGTAAATTACATACTGCAACATTGTATGTAGCACATGGTACTAAAAGATAAAAATACAGACATAAGAAAAGATCAAAGAACATTGCATGTTCTATTCTGGGAGAATTCTCTTTTTCACCATATTCTCAAACATTTCATCAACCTAAAATGAGGTGGGCACCCCTGTGTGTTTGAACCCTACAGATTCTTACATAAAATGTCATGAGCATTACTAGAGAGAGAAAAAGAATGTGAGGATTCCTATACACAGTGCTTAATCTCTGTATGGACAAATTAGATGACTACATGCTAGGAGATCAGGGTAACACGCCAACAAGAAGCCCAAAAGGGAATACTATATACACACAGCTGCCAACAGCCCCTGAAATGAAATTAGTCCAGACTTCTAACATATTTATTTCAGACCCCTCCTCTACCTCAAATTTAGCTCCTCCCAGAACTGGAAGGGTCACGAGAGCTCAATTAAACCCTGGCTATCATGCTGGAAAATGTGAAAGCTCAGTCAAGAAGAGGAAAACTTTCAAAAAGATAGATTGACACTGAATTCAATACTGAGTTTAAGCACAGTAGAGATTGTGAGGTTGCCACAGGATTAAAGCAAGACTTTGGTTCTGTTGTGCATAGTCGATGTGATGAGTCGATGAGCCAATTCAATGACACCTAATAAGTTTCATCCACAGAGTTTCGTCAGAAGCCAGACTTGGCAATCTACTGCTGAAAAAAACAGCCTTTGAAAACCCTGTGCTGCATACTTGTTCTCTGACACGTGTGGTAGTTCATAAGTCTAAGTGACTGCATGGCAGTTAGTCTTTGGTGGCTCTTAAGAAATTTTTAGAAATCTCTGAACCAGAGCCAACCCCCGAAGGTGCTTTCATAAATTTTATCAGTGAAGTCTGGCGAGTCCACTTTTACATGCTTTCTAGAAGTTCTAAAGGGAAGCTGTAACACTAAACCACTGAACTCAGGATAGAGTTTCTCAAAAGACCATCCATTTACCTGCCCTGGAATAAAGCAACAGGTCATTTGTATGCATATAGTCCATCAACACTGAAAGTAAAAGAATAGAGGATACCAGTGGCTGAGGGAGCAGAACTGCATTTGCTGCTAGAATTTATTCTTGAGTTTAAAGCCTGATTCAGCCATGCCTTGACTCTCTGAACCTAATCAATCGCATGACTTTAATCATAGTTTGGTTTTTTCTCTTAGCTAATGAGATAGTCCTATTTTCTTATATGCTATTCATTGTGTGGAGAAATAGGGCAATGATATAAATCACACAACCAGTGTGAATACACTACTCAGTCTATTCTAACTCATGGCAACATCATGTGTATTAGAGAAGAATTATATTCTATAGGGGTATTTGTGTGTATGGGGGTATAGTGTGGTAAAAATAAACGACAGAGCATACACATATTCAGCAATTTCTTCATGTATAATTCAGTGAAACTGTATTCTTCAAGTCATACATCTTCACTAGCCTTTTTCAAATTATACTAGAAATAAGCCCCCTAACAGAGATATCACCCTCTCAGCTTCCATCCCTCTACCTCTGATAACCACTAATACTTTTTATTTCTATTTGCTCGATAACCACTGATACTTTTATTTCTATTTGCTTATTTCCTCTTGCAAATGACTTATTTTATGTAACATAGTATTTCCAGGGTTCACTCATGTTATAGCATGCTTCAGGACTTCATTTCTTTTTATGCTTAAGGAATAAGCTATATTGCACATCGCATAGACAAGATTTGTTCTTGTATATGTTAATGGACATTTCATCTGCTTCTACCTTTTGTTTACTGTGGAAAGTTCTACAGTGAACATTGGTATACAGATATCTGTTCATATTTGTGTATGCACTACTTCTGGTTCTACATCTAGGATTGGAATTGGTGGGTCATACAGGATTTCTATGTATAACTTTTCAAGGCACCATTCATTTCTTTTTCACAGCTGCTGTACCATTTTACATTCTTATTGGCAAGAAATGAAAGTTACAGTTTCGCTGCAATTTTGCCCACACTTACTGTTTTCTTTTTTTGTTGTTGCTACTTAGTTATTATCATAGTCATTCAAACAGGAGTGGGATGGAATCTCATTGTGCCTTTGGTTTGTATCTCCCTGATGACTAATGAAGGAACTTTGACGTGTAGAACATAATGTACTGAGCTGTTAAATGAAAGACCAGCAATTCAAATCCCCCAAACAAATCTTCAGGAGAAAGCTGGGTACTTTCTTTTCATAAAGCCTCCTCCACAATTCAGTGACAGATTACCATGCGTGAGAACCAGCTGGACAGTGGTGAGTTTGGTTCTGGCTAATGGATAATGACGCTGAACATTTTCTCAATCCTTGGTGAGTATGTGACAATCAGTGTACTGTCTGAGTCATTTACTTGTCTTTTGATTGGGTTGTATTCTTTTGCTAAGTTGTAGAAATGTTGTCCATGTTTTGGTTATTAGAACCTTAACAGACAAATGTGATACCAAGAACGTTTCTCCCAAGATGTAGATTGTTCCATGGAGGGTGTGTGTGTGTGTGTGTGTGTGTGTGTTTTGTTTGTTTCTTTAATGTATTGTCTCACAATTCTGAAACTAGGGTCGCTATGAGTCGGAAACGACTCGACGGCACATAACAACAACAACAACAACAATTTTTATTATTATTTTTTGTGTGTATACTGTCAAATCAGGTCTGACTGGTACAGGAGGAGATTCCCACCCCCCCTACCCCCAATTTCTAGTAGAGCATCTGGTGGATTCGACCCGCATACAACTGGGACTGCAGTGTAGCTTCTTGTCAGTAGGCCACCAGAGCTCCCTTCCATGGAGCGTTTGAGGACTGCTGTTTTCTAAAGTAGATTGTGAGGTCTTTCTCTAGAGGTACCTCTGTGTAGTTATTAATGTTAACTTTGCAGTGAGCAACCATCACTCAACTGTTTGCACCATCTAGTGACCCCAAGGATACAAAAAAATATTTTGTAATAAGAGTTCAGTGTTCAGTGATAAACTGTTAGGGAAGGAGTCGTGTTAGAAGGGTCATAGGAAGATTGGAGAAGATCTCATCTACTGAAGTGTAGACCAAAGTGGAAACCATGGTGCTAAGAGGGACAGTGAAGGCAGAGCCTATATTCCAGCAGCTGCTGTGGAGACAACCTGCTTAGATTGCGTTTTGCCAAGTCCTTTTGGAATGAGGAGCACCTAAGGGTTAATTTATTCCAAAATTGATGCTACCAAGTTTGGTTTTGTTCCTGCTCATTAAAAACAGGTGTATTTTCCCGAGTCTTGGTCTCAGGACCTTTCTGGAGCCTGGTTGCCGGGGAGATGACCATCTCCACTGGAAATCCGTTTAGACGAAAGAGTTCTAGCTTCATTTGCATGTGAGAGCTTAGGTTTCACCTGAGGTACATAAAAAGGATGGAAAAATTATATGTGCTTAGCTGTTTTCCACGCAAGAAAATGGTTTGACTAAATGCATTTCTGCAAAGAAAAAGAAAAAAATGTAGCAGAGAAGGAGCTTGACTGCTTCTAGGCAGGATGGGCAATCAGGAAGTCTAAACTGAAGGACTAGAGACGCTGAAAGTTTCTCAGGATGTATGAAAATAAAATATAGTCTGCCATGTGAACTCCTTTGAGTCTGTGTATTTACTGTTTGTGGCACTGTAGCAGTTTAGTAATGTTGTTGTGAGGACGGAAATCATGTCTTCAGTATTTCTAGTATGAGCAGAGTCACCAGTGGTGGACAAGCTTCAACATACCTTCCAGACTAAGACAAATTAGGGAGAAAGGACTGGCAATCTATTTCTAAAACTCACCCAATGGAATCCCCATGGACCACTTTAGAAGAATGTCTGGCTTGCTTTAAACATGTTCATCAGGTGAGCCATTTTACGATAAAATGACATCACGTTTGGTGAAGTGGTGGGCCAATGAGGACAAAGAAATCCCTGATTAGACACCAGAGGTTGACACACAATAGCTACAAGATGGACTCAAACAAACCAGCAATTGTGAGCATGGCTCCAAACTGGGCAGAAAGTTGTTCAATTGTACAAAGAGCTGGAATCCGTTCATTAGCCCATCCATTAATGCAATATGGAAACTGAGGTAAAAATAGGGCAATTGCTCAAAATCACTCACCTACGTAAAGATGATGGATAATTCAAATCCGCCTTCTGTTTTCACTCCTCCTACTCTCCGGCTACTTTGTCTGCTTTGACCTCAAACACTTTTGCAAAATAACCCTTAGTTTCCTTCTAACCCTGTGATTTTAAAACACAAATCCATCCTAGTGTAGTAACCGAAGAAGGCATTTTCCCTCTAAGCTAAATCAATTTTGCCATTACAGAAATAGGGTCCTTCAAGCAAGTCCAGTCTGGGTTTGTTGATGAAGAAGTGAGGAGAGGAGGAGTATTCAAGAGATGATACTGAAGGAGACAATAAAGCAACTACATAGAAACTTGAGTTTTACTTTGAGCTTTGTGGCTGGGCGGAGTAAAGAACAGCATTTGGGGTGGAGGATTCAGGTGTCAAAATGAAGACAAGAATGTGATTTACAGTGAAAGTGATCTGTGCCCAAGGATTTAAGGTCTGATTTCTTCCAACATTTTAACTTACAGTACTCAAGCCAGTTTAATTGGATTTGTCTTCTTGGGGGCTGTTTATTGTCATTTGAGAAAACAAGTTTTGCAAGTTATAAGAGCTCTCAAAATTGTCTTGGAGATAGTGAAGAGTCAGAAGATAAAAATCACAGTACTCTTTCCTAATTTACCCACACAGTAGGAAGCAGCGTTAGAGGAGTCTTAAGTTAGTGTATTACCCAGAATGACTTGGCTGGGTTACAACTTTAGGAAAGTTAACTAAGATTAACCACTTTTCTCAAGTCAATCACTTGAAGATGTGAAAACTTTTCTGTTTCTTCCTTTGAACAAAGAAAACTCAAATTTACCTTTATGATCCTTCCTCTCAAATTTAGCTCACAAAATGTTGTTGAAAGCAAAGTGTTGAACAATCTACCAGCTTTTCAAGATCACTCAGCACAGCCGTCACTCAGCAACTCTGAAGGAGCTGTGGAAAAGTGGAAATTGCATTGGTCTCACAGCCACTAAATGGGGCTTTGGTTTTGTCTCCAGCCTTGACCTTGAACAAGTCACTTCTCCCTTAAAGATTTTTCAAACCTATAAGAAAAAGCAACACCTCTTATTTCCGTAGTGGGAATCCATGAGTGTTTTGGGATGGCATGAGTATAGGTGAAAAAATCTGAGCCCCTACAGCTGGTGGCCTAGTGGTAGGGAACTGTGCAGCCATCCCAAGGAAGGTGGTTCAGATCCAAAAGCTGCTCCCCAGAAGAAAGGAGAGCAATCTCCATTAGTGTCATTATAGCCTCTGAAAATCTGCTGGAAGCTCAGTCAGGTCTGTCTCAGCTCAATAGCAATGAATTGAGCTTTCTGAGTTGATGGGAACCTAAATGAAGACTGCTGGAAAGCAGTGATTCTTCCTTGGTGGCATGCTTGGGGCTATGGCACAGAGGTAGTATGTAGATTTTGGAATGACACAGACATGGGTGGTTAGCACTGCCACTGACAACTCTCCCTTATGATCTCAGCACTTTCATTCTCTAATCATAGTTACTTCCACTATAAAGTAGGAGTGAGATATTACCCATTTATTGTCTAATCTTAAAGTAATTTCATCTCACTAGCTATCATTGAGTAAACACTCAATGATAAGTATACAAGTTCCTATAGTCAGGCTATCTTATTCAAATTCAAGCTATATAGCTTCTTAGGACAATTTACTAAAACGGAGTCTCAGTTTCTCCATTTATCAAATGGGAATAATTCTAGTACCAAGATGAATCGTCACAATGGCAGTAAGGGCTTGAGTACCATATCAGAGAGGCTGAGGATACCACAAGATAGGGCAGCGTCCAAATATCTGTTGCTCACAGAGTTGCTGGAAGTTGGCATCAACTTGATGGCACCAGACAACAAACAAAACAGGACATGAAGTTATTGTGATGAAATAAATATTTAATAAGTACATCAAATGATGTTCATCCAAAATAAATTATCTTTGTCAACTAAGCCATTTCAATAAAAATAAAATCTGTTTTACCCACACAACAGTGGGAAAAGAGACTAACTATAGAAAAGGCTAATCCTGACCCTCATTCTTAGTCCACTGAGTTGGAATGGACAGAGAGCTGACCTGACAGTACATTTGCAGAGTCAATAAATTGCACGCAATGAGAATGGCCATCTTTCTCCTTCAGATGAACTAGTGGATTTGAACCATGGACTTTAGGTTAATAGTGCCAGCCCTTAGCACTAAGCCACCACAGCTCCCCTATTTTTCATTACCTTACCTCAAACATTCTAACCTTCCCAGTCATGAAAATCGACCTTCCAAATACACATACACAAGACAAACACAGAAACAAAGTTATCAACTTGCCAAATCACCCAGTGACCTCAAATGGGAAAGAAATTTGAGGCATAAATGTCCAGGTCATCCCCCCATTTGACTTTCTGATTCAGATCCTTTCTTTCATGTGTTAAATCGCTTTAGAGACTGTGGGTCCATCCTCCATCACTCCCAGGTTCTCTAGGTAAATGATGAAATCTCTCACCATGTATTCATTAAAAAAAGAAATCCCACTAACAAGTCAATTTAGAAGTCCTGTGGTGTTCATTTGTTACAAGGGGATTTTTATCTGATATAATGTTGGAGGCCAAAGTTTCATTTTGCCTCCTATTCCATATCCTGGTCTAGAGCTATTTTATTTTAAACAACACGAAGCATAGACTGAAATTTCCCAAGAGCATTTCAAAGAGAAATTTCTCATTTCCTGCCCCTATGAATTTATGTTCTTAAAATAGAATTGTGCTAAACAGTTTCTTCTGAAATCAGGTTAATATGAACGTGAAATAGTGAGGGGAGAAAAAGCCTTTGAAAAGGAAAACATTAAACCTATTATAAAGCCCATCTATCAGAGATTCTACAACTCATACAAGCAGTCCTCGTGGCTTGTTACTTAGAACATTATGCTACTAACACAAAGAAGGTTGGTAGTTCAAACTCACCAATCACTAGTGAAGGAAAGATGTGGTAGTCGGCTTCCCAAAATGTTAACAGCTCTACTGGTTCTATAGGCTCACTACGAGTTGGAATCAACTTGAACCACACTAGGCTTCCCTCTAACCCTCTGAATTTAAAACACAAACTCATCCTACAGTAACAGAAATTCTAGTAGTGTTGTGCTATTGAGTCAGGACTGACCCAGAGCTATGGGTCAGACTTTCAGGGGCAGTGAATCATAAGAGAGTAAGATTGCTCATCCTTCTCCAGCAGAGCAGCTGGTGGATTTGAACCATGTAACTTTGGGGGTGCAGTGCCACTAGAGCTCCCTACTATTACATAATAAGGCACTTTTTCACAAGGCTAAACCTATTTTGGCATTACAGAACCAAGGTCCTTCAGCAAGTCCAGCTTATGTGTTTTTACTCTGAGGCAAGAAGAGAAGGGTTGTTCAGAAGGAAATGCTCAAGGAAACAACAGAGCAAACACTCAGAGGCCAAGGGTGATGTGCTTGAGAACAAGCCACACATTGACCCTGGTCTACTTGTAACTTTCATTCCTTCATTCATGCTTCCACTGGACTGTTAACACCCCATGGGATTAAAATAAGAACAAACACTGTCCAAGAGTCAGTATTTACTAATGCAAGAACAGCTCTTAAATTTCTTAAAATAACTACTGCAGCTGTAACAGGAAATGTTCATTGTTTTCTTGATTATTTTTCTTTAAAAATTTGAAGGGCTGCTTGTCAGCATTAAGATACAATGTATCTTATCAGAATTATACTCTGTTAATGGGAAGAATATATATATATATATATATATATATATATATATATATATATATATATATATACACACACACACACACACACACACACACACACGATTATATATTACTATAATATAGATAGATGGAGATCTCAAATCTGAAGAACTATCTTTCTTACTGTAACTACTGTAACACTGCACAGCAATCTTGCCTGGCAGATGGACCACTGTGTGATGGTTAGCTGTTAAGCCCTGCTTGATAATTTATTGGCTCTTCCTCATGTCTCACCAGATGCCGCATATACTCAGAAATGGCTAAGCCTCTAGTCTCAGAGCCTGAGGTTATCTTCTTCCTGGCTGTCCTAGCAAACAGATAGCACATCACATGCACAATGATAATGGTTCAGTTCTTAGACTTGTTCTCAAGTCCCTGTCCATAAGGTAAACCAGATTGCAATTTCTTCTTTCTTTGTTATCCATGAATAATATCAGTGAGCAGAGGAACACATGTGCTTTTTCATGTTCTAATTGGGGGAAGAAAAGTAATTTGCTGGTTGGAACAAGAAAGAGCAGGAAGGTCTATGGATTTCAACTCCATAGAAAGGGCCAGAAAACTAAAATCAAATATATTCGTTATGGTGGCCTAGTGGCAACAAGGTAGGCTGCCATCCTGAACGCATGCGATTTGAGGCCACCAGCTGTTCCATGGGAGGAAGATGGGCAATCTGCTCTTATGCAATCAACTGCCTCTGAAAATCCAACAGAGGGTCAGCTGTGGGTTGGTTCCAACTCAATGGTACACAACAACAACAATACAAATTACCCCAAAACTTAGCAGTGTAACACAACACACATTTACTATCTCCATTTATGTCAATCAGGATTGGCATGACTTAACTGATTCCTCTGCCTCATCATCTCACATGAGTCCACAATCAATATATCAGTCAATTAAATATGTTGTGCAATCTTCAGAGTCTCTTCTGACATCCATTTTGGTCTTTTCTTCCTCTTCTGTCTTTGTAATGACTGTTTGCACTCTTCCTGGATGATACCTTTGACATTTTCCCACAACTCATCTGGTCTTCGCTCATTAGTTTCCAAGGCCTCAAACCTGTTCCTGAGATGATTCTGAAATTCAGGTGGGATGAAATCAAAGTCATATTTTGGCTCCTGTGGATTTGCTTTAATTTTCCTCAGCTTCAGCTTGAACTTGCATATGAGTAGTTGGTGACTCGACGGCACATAACAACAACAACAGTGAATAAAAAGTTGCTCTGCCAATTCAAAGGCAGGAAGTTCCAATCTACCAGATGCTCTGCCAAAAAAAGATGGAAAATCATCTCCTGTGTGCTCGATAGCTTCTGAAAAATCTGCTTGAAGGTCAGCTATGGGCCAACTATGACTCCACAGCAATGAACATTTAGAGTAAAAGTTCAATTGGGAAAGAATTTTCTCCGAAGTTCACTCAAATATAGCTTAGCAGGATTGAATTCCTTGAGAATGGCTAGACTGAGCCTCGCAGTTTCTTAGAGGGTTTTGATGAGATGTTGTATTCATTACTTTGTCAAGTGGGCCTCCTCAACATGGAAGCTTGCTTCATCAAAACATAACCTGATCACAGAAGTGATATCTTGTCATCTTTGTCTTATTTGATTGGTTAGGAGCAAGGAAGGGAACTGGGTAAAAGTGAGAAATTCAGGAGGCAGAGATCCCTGAGAGTCATTTAGATAGTGTCAGACAGTCACGCTGAGGGTCCAAGTTGGGTTGCCACATATTCTGGGAATCAGAAGGGTGGAATAGGGACATTACTTACTTGTTCCCTAGTCATATGCTCTGGAGAATAAACAAGCAGTCTTCATGTTCTTGACCTTCACATTATTGTGCCTCATAGATATGACAATTTTTAGAAATTGAGTTTGTGGCAATCCCAAGTTAAGCAAGTCTACCAGTGCCATGTTTTCAACAGCTTGTGTTCATGTCAGGTCTGTGTCACACTGGAGTAGTTAGTGAAATATTTCAATTTTTTCCCCATGTTTCGCTTTGATGCTACTGTTAGTTTTTTGTGCCATGAGCCTTGCCCATATTAAATGGTGAGCTTAGACACCAGATAGAGAAAGCACAGCCAGAGGGAAGTTGGCCTTTGATTCCACTGATGACCAGCAGCATCAGGGACAATCACAGACTGTAGAAGAGGCTGGAGCAGGCAGAAGGTATTTCCACTAGCTTATATGGGAGATCTGAGAAGGCGGCTGCATAGAGGTCCTGGCAATGCCCATATTGACCCCACACCAGATAGAGTACAGACTGAGGGAATTTCGTCTCTGGCTATTCTGTGCACCAACATCACCAAGCACAATTAGAAATTTTAGAAGAGGTAGGTGCAGGCAGGAGAGAGTCCCACTAGGTTATGTGTGAGACCTGACAAGGGAACTGCATAACATTCACCCACCCCAGATAGACAGAGGTCTGCAGGAGATTGGTCTCTGGTCACACTGTGGACCACCAAAGACAGTCAACTTCAGAAGAGGAAAATAGCTCTTAGGCAAGATTCCCTCAAGGCTACACTAAGGTCCACAGAGAAGATGAAACACTCTAGGAAAGATGAGTTTTCTTGCAGCATAGGACCATAAAGGATTCCTGGCATAGCAAGTTGACCTCCCTCATAAAAGGAACACTTTAAGTCGCGAACTAATCAAGAAGTTAAGGAGCTTAATAGAAGATTTCAAAGGGCAGCTTAGGAAGACAAAGCAAAGTATTATAAAGAAATGTGCAAAGAACTGGAGTCTGAAGATCAAAAGGGCCAAACTCTCAAGGCATTTCTTAAACTGAAGGAACTAAAGAACAAAGTTAAGCTGTTAGTTGTAATACTATAGGATGAAATGGGCAGAATATTGAATGATAAAGGAAGCATTAAAAGAAGATGGAAGGAGTATACAGAGTCACTATATCACAAAGAATTGCCTGACACAGAAGAATTTAAAGAAACCCCATAAGATCAAGAGGCAAAGGTCATGAAGGAGAAAGTTTAGGCTGCTCTGAAGGACTTGACAAAAAGTAAAACCCCAGGAATTCATGGAATAGCAATTGACATATTTGAACAAACAGATTCTGCCCTGGATGTGCTCGTTAAGTTGTGCCAAGATATCTGGAGGACAACTTCTTGGCCAAATGACTAGAAGAGATCCATATTTATTCCCATTCAGAAAAAAAAAAAAGTGACCTGATGGAATATGGAAATTATTGAACAGTATCACAAATATCAGAAGTAAAATCTTTCTCACGATTATCCAAAAACAACTGGAACAGTATGTTAACACAAACAACCACAAATTGACAGAGAACTACCAAAAATTAACCTCGGTTTATAAGAGGTTTTAACACTAGAGACATTATCGCCAATGTCAGCTGGATCTTGGAAGAAAGTAGATTATCTGTGTTTCATTGACTATGCAAAGGCATTTGATGGTGTGGATCACAACAAATTGTGAATAATCTTGAGGATAATGGGAATCCCAGAAAACTTGACTCTGCTTATGTGAAACCTATTCTTGGACCAGGAAGCAGTCCTCAGAGCAGACAAAGGAAAGATAGCATGATTCAAAATACAGAAAGCAATGCATCAGGGAACTTCCTATCTCCACACCTTTTCAATCTATATTGTTGTTGTTGTTGTTGTTATGTGCCCTCGAGTTGCTTGCAACTCATAGCGACCCTATGTACAACAGCCCTAAAGTCTGCTCTGTCCTGTGCCAATCATACCATCTCTGATACACCCATCCCAATTGCCCCAGTCACTGAATCAATCCATTTCATAGAGGGTCTTCCCCTCCTGAGCTGTCCCTCCACTCTACCAAGCATGATGATGTCCCTCTCCAAGGACCTCCTTACAACATGTCCAAGGTATGTTAGACGGAGCTTCAGAATCCTTGCCTCCATGGAGATGCCCGGTTTAACCCTGTCCAGGATGAATCTGTTTTCTTAGTCCACGGTACCCTTAAGACTCTTCTCCAGCACCACAGCTCAAAGGCTTCAATTCTCCTTTTATCCTCCTTAGTCATTGTCCAACTATCTGATGCATAACAAGTGATTGCAAAGACCATGGCCTGTATCAGACACACCTTAAGTAGAGACACACCATTGCTCTTCAGTACTTTCAAGAGCAAAGTTCTCTGCTGGGCACCGGAAATAGAACTACATGACTGATCCTTTCCTCTTAGGAGCTCACAGCTTGGTAAAATGAAGCCTTCAAACACTTAATGAAGTTATAGACTTCAGTATGGGTTATAATTAAAACAAAACCCTTCACAGGTAAACTAGTAAGCAACATCCAAATAAAAGGATTAAAGACTGAATTTTTATAGATTTCATTTTACTTGTATCTACAACCAATCCAAGAGTCAACAAATTAAATGGCATGTTGCATTGGGGAAAAAACTGCTGCAAAGAGTTCTTTAGAAAGAAATGCTAAAGAAAAGGCTGTAACTTTGAAGAATAAAATGTACTTGACCCAAGCCATAGTATTTTTCATTTCCTTGTGTACATGAAAATGTTAACAATGAATGACTAAGGAAGGTTGAAAAAAGAATTGATTTTTTTAATTGCAGTGCAGTGTTGAGGAATATTGAACATATCATGTGTCCTCCACTGTGAACATATAGACCAAGAAGCAATTGTTGGAACAGGGAATGCTTTAAAATTAGGAAAAATATAAGTTAGAGTTGTATCCTTTCTCCATACCTATATTCCATTTTTACACTGAGCAAATCATTTGAGAAGCTGGACACTATAAAAAGGAATGTGGCATCAGGTTTGGATGAAGACCCATCCACAACCTGCATTACACAATCTGGTCTTCAGAAAGTGAAGACTTACTGAAGAAGATCAAATACTACAGCTTTCAATGTGATTTACATTACATCATGATAGATGGAGAAAATACTCAAGCTGTCAATTATTTTAGTTGGATCCACAGTTAATACAAATGGTAGGAGAAGTAAAGAAAAAAATGTGTTGCATTTGGAAAATCTGCTGTCAAGAACCTCTTTAAAGTGATAAAAAGCAAGGACAATAAAGATTTATATAAACCTGACTCAAGCCATAGTATTTACATCTGCTTCATATGCATATGAACATTGGACAATAGCAAGGAGGAGCAAAGATGAACTTCTGATTTGTCTTGCTGGCAAAGATCTTTTTAGGATCTTTCTAGTACAACATAGACTGGCAAATAAATAGATCAGTCTTGGTGAAGTGCAACCAAGTTGCTCCTTGGAAGGAAAGATGGTAACACTTCATGTTTCCAATGTGAACATTTATGGGAGGTCACTCTCACTAGACTCTGTCCACATGGTGTATGGCAGCTTAGGGTTCTGCATGGTGATGTACAGTCCTTTTCCACAATTTTGGAGATAAAACTGGGCCTTGAGTCTATGCCTGAATAATCTGACAGCTTCTCCTGAAGAAGAGTCCTGAGGAGACAAACCATGTAGCAAATGGCATTTTGGAGAGAAAAAATATAAACCAAAATTCATCTTACATACTCTACGCAAGTAATCAGATGGAGCCTGTCCTTACAAAAAGATGTTAAGCAGGGCATGGTCAAGAGAATCAGCAAAAGACTCTCAAGGAGATAGATTGATATAGTGACTGTGACTGTGGCTTTGAGTATAGCAGAGATCTGGAGGATGACACACACTATGGCAACGTTCTGATCTGTTGTTCATAGGATCTCACTAGGATTCACGGTCACCTAGACAGCACTTAACAACAACCGCATTTTGACCTAATGCAAGCTCAACTGACAACATCTTCAAAGATTCTATTTCCAAACATTCACACCACTGGTACAAAAGATAGAACTTCAATCTGATTTTTAGATACACAATTTAATATCTAGTCTTGTGGCAAGGGGTCTTTCAAGAGCAGGTGCCATTTTATTCACCCAACACTTATTTCTGTAACCTCTGGGTTTTACAAGCACTTAGTAATGCAGGGTAATCCAGGTAAAGTACACTCTTGTAAGAAAGATATCAGAACCCAAGACAAAAAGTCTTTGGACAAAGACAAGAAAAACACTTTGGGGGGGGGGGAATGGCAATGGTCTACGCTTGTGGTATGAAAAAGGCAGGGTCCTTTAGCCACCTTCTTGTGGCCTATTCCTGGAGGACAACGTACAGATTAAGGAGAGGAGACAATTGGGGTGGCAGCCTCATGGAACACTCCATGCTAAGGAAGAGAAAGAAATGGAAGTCAGCAAACTCTAAGCTAAAGAAACCAGACAAATAAACCAATTATTATGACATCAAGGCCAATTCATAAAGCTCGAGTGTGTTTAAGTGGAATTGCACTACAAAGGGCTGTCTGTCAAAGACTAAACTTTCAGAAGTGAAGGCCAAGTCTTTTTTCCATGGTATCTCAGGGTGTACTGAAATTGTAAATCTTTCCTTTAGTAAACGAGTGCTTAGCCGTTTATGTTACCCTGGCAGTCCAAGCCATGGTGCATGAGAGGAAAGGGAAACAAATCAAACTTCTTGAAATCGAGTTGATTCACCTCATGGTTACCCTTATGTTACTGTGTAGAACTGAGCTTCTTAGAGTTTTTCTGGTTGGAATGTTGATGCAACCAGACTCTCGGTCTTTCTTCTGCATCGTGGTTGTTGTTAAGTGCCATCAAGTCGTAGATGACTTATAGAGACCCTATGAACAAAAGACCTGGACACTTGTATAACTTTCTTCCTTTCTCCAGGTTCATAGGGTTTCCGGGGGCAAGCTATTTCAGAAGTGGATGCCACTTCTGCTTCCAAGCTTGTTTTTTTTTTTTTTGTTTGTTTTTTTTTTTTTAATTTAGGTTGTTTATTTTTCATTTCAATGAACATCTACAGAGATTTTGGGATTCCATTCATTCATTGTTGCACCCTTCTCCCCGCACAAACAAGCTTGTTTTAATCAGGAGCTCCACTAAACACTGTCCACCATGGGTAACCATTATTGCATTTGACACATCAGTGTCACAGTATTTAGTATCAAAGCAACCATGAGCTACCTCTGTACAGCAAATGGACAGACCAATGTTATACCACTTAGAAGAATGACCAAAAACAAAACCAGGTCTGAGTGCCACAGATTAAAATCACCCACCTTTAACTTGGTAGCATAACTTTCTATCCACTAGGCCAACATCGTGGTTAAGTAGGTTCAAACTGCTAACTATTCATTTCCTGTTCAAGCAAAACACATCTATAGCACTCAGGGACTTTGAGTAACCTTAATCAGAATTGCATTTTTAGAGAAAACAAAACAACTTCACCAAAGACGACATTCAGATGGCCAACAAGCACATGAAGAAAT
>NW_006399759.1:28237895-28245408 GCF_000299155.1 Elephantulus edwardii | reverse complement strand
CACAACCCTTTCTAACAAGTGTGTGAACACTTTGTAGGAGGAGGATACAGAAAGCAAGGCCATTCGGCAATAGCTCAGGAATGTGGATGGAAAAGGAGAGCTGCTTCCAGCCCCTTTAGTCTTCATTTACCTCCCTACCTTTTACTTTCCTATGCAATTGTATTGACATAACACACAGAGGCAGCTCTCTAAAGTAGTTCACACATAATACATTTGCCAATCTGAAATGGTGAGGCTATATCTCCCTTTGGATAGTCTCAAGATTCTACACATAAAGATGGGAGATGGAACAATTTGATATTTAAAGGCAAAGATATTTTCAATGATACAATCTAAAATTTGTCTAAGAACACACTCAAATAAAAATTTTTTCATGGTTCTTTTTCTCAGGACTTTCAGGAAACACTAAATGCAGATTACTGCCATTTTGAAGATTTAAAAGATTTCAAAGTCCCCAAAAATATATTCAAGAATATGTAATGGACTATGTGAAGCTCATTTGAAATTCTACTTTAGAATAAATTACTAGAAAGAAGTTGCTTTGTAGTCTTTATACTATGAATGTCTCACAGCTGAATCTATGAGCCACAGCCTTGTCTGTCAAGTCTCCTTTCCTGATTTATGCAAAATAATAGCATGCATTAATATATCACATAGCGACATTGAAAGCTGAGTAAATTTGAGGCAAATACAAAATGACCTCATGAGAGGAACTGAGAAAATCCACTGGTGTTCCTATCAAGTCTTCTCTTATTTCATATGCAATCAAGTCCCCTAATCATGTTAAACAACCATTCATCAGTGTTTCATACTGTGGTAGTTTGTATTTACTGTGATGCCAGAAGCTATGCCGCCAGAATTTTAAATACCAGCAAGATCATCCATGGTATACCTATTTCACTAGAGCTTGCAGACTAAGGCAGACTAGGAAAAAGGGACCTAATACTGTCCTTCTAGAGAAATTGCTAGTAAAAAAATATTTTGTGAATAAGTAAGGAAACACTGTCTAATACAGTGCTGGAAGATGAGCCCTTCAATTTGGAAGGCACTCAAATGACAACTGAAAAGTTGCTTCCTCAAAGAACTGGTAATTGTAGTTGTTGTTATATAACATCAAGTCAGAATGGACCCAGAGCTTACCCTCTGGGTTTTCAGAGGCTGTAATCACACAGGAGGAGATTGTTCATTCATCTCCCTTGGGGCAACTGGTAGATTTGAACTGTGCCTTCAGGATTGCACTGACGATTCTTTCCACTAGGCCACCTGAGCTCCTTCCTCAAAGTATAGTAGACCTTACCTTTTCCAGACTAAAACTCTCAGCAAAATAGGAATGGGAGGGAACTTACTCAACATTGTGAAATGTACATACACAAAACCAAGATCAAATATTATTCTCAATGAAGAAAGATTAAAAGCATTTTCCTTGCATCAGATAAATATGCCCACTGTCACCACTCTTATTCAATACTATATTGAAAGTATTTGCTATGGGCAATAGGGCAAGAAAAGGAAATATGAGACAAAGAGGTGGTAAAACTGTCGCTATATGCAGAATATGATAGAAATCCCCAAAGACCCAACAGAAAAACTGTTAAAACTAGCAAACTGCCTTAGTAAAGTGGTAGGATGCAAGATCAATATCCTAAAGCCAGGCAGAGTACTTTCAAAAATAAAGGAAACGCAGAGAAGGAAAATAAGACAGCAATGCTCTTTACAATAGCCAACTACAAACTGAAATACTTAGGAATAAACCTAAAGACACAAAAGACCTTTACAAAGTAAACTACAGAACACTTTTGTAAGAAACAATAAAAGACCTAGATAAATGAAAAAATGTTCCCTGCTCATGAGTAGGAAGATTCAATATAATGACATTCCTATCAAAAGCAATCTACATGCTTAATGCAATCCCAATACAGATAACCAAATTAATTTTTCAAAAAGATAGAAAAGGCAATTTGGCAAGTTTATTTAGAGAAGAAAAAGATCCTGAGTAAATATAGCACTTCTTAAAAGTAAAAATGAAGTGGGAGGCCTAGCACTTCCTACCTACACAGCGATAAAAACTAAAACAGCATGATACTGGTACAATGACAGGCACAATGACCAATGGACAGAATCAAGAACCCAGAAATACTTGAATCCATCTATGGTCAACTGATATTCAACAAGGAAACAAACCCTATCAAATGCAGTAATGGCAACCTCTTCAACATATGATGCTGGCAAAACTGGACTGCTACCTGCAGAAAGCTGAGACAGAATGCCTATTTCACATTATACAAAAAAATCAACTCAAGGTGGATCAGAGATTTAAGTGTAAAGTCCAAAACAGAGATCATAAGAGGCAAAGTGGGACCAAGCTTAGAGGATCTAGACTATGATATAAAAAGGCAGACAAATACAGCAAAAAATACAACCAAGAGAGAATAAAATGGATGAGTGAGACCTACTCAATATTAAATCTCTGTGTGCATCAACAGATTTTTCCAACAGGGTGAAAAGAAAACCTACTGACTGGAAAGACACATTTGCCAATACTATCTTTGACAAGGAGCTTATAATAAAAGTTTATAGAATACCATAGGGTCTCCACAAGAAAAACACTGGTAATTCAATTATGAAACAGGCAAAAGACATGGAGAGAATTTTTACAGAACACATTCAGATGGCCAAGAGACACATAAAGAAATTCTAAAAATCACTGACAGCAGAAGAGCTGCAAATCAAAACCACAGTGAGATACCATCTCAGTCCAGTAGCAGTTGCAAAATTTAACAGGACAGAAAATAGTAATGTGGAGAAATAGCAATGCTCCTACACTGTTGTTGGAATTGTAAAATAGTACAACCATTCTTCAAGACAGTTTGGAATTTCCTTAAAAAGCGGAACATAGAAATTCCTTGTGCTCCAACTATCCCACTTCTAGGAATATATCCCAAGGAAAATATAACTGATATATGGAGATATGTACACCAATCTTCATAGCAGCATTATCCACAAGCGTAAGAATATGGAAACCGCCAAATGTCCAATCAAAATAAAATGGATTGAGAAATTGTGGTCCATTCGCATGACGGATTACTGTGACACTCAGGAGAAATGATTTCAAAATTTACTACATAATTTGGGAGAGATTGAGAATATTACGCTGAGTGAACTAACTCAGTCTCGTAAGGACAGTATTGAATAAAACCACTATTGTAAAACAGAAGGATAATTTATAAAATGTGTATGGTATCCACGGAGGTAGTAATGGGAGCAGAGGAATGAGGATGGGCAGGGTCATACAATTTAAGGGGTGGAGGAAGGGGTAAAAGAAAGGTGAAGGATCCACTGGTGATCTGCAAAGACTGGGTAATGGTGGGCATAGTTCTATGGTGATTAATTTTATAAAATACAATGAACAGGAATGATTGTATGAAACAATGTGAGGGAAGGATAGTGTAAAACAATACACATGAATTTTGTGTGCAAATTTAAAATAAAAATTTAAAAATAAAAAGTAGAATTGACTTTAATTATGAGGATGGAATAAAGCCTTCAAGACTTCCTTCCTCTGCTAATGTGGCATAACTCACAATAAGAAGCCACTATAATCATTAATAATCAGAATAGAGAATATATCTATTATAAACCTAAAAATTGTAAAAAATAAAATGTAAAGCTTGAAGAGATATACCCTAGACTTAATGATTTAATATAGACTGGGATGGACCATTTTAAATCAAACAATTCTAGACAGAATATTAATTGGGATATTTCAACAAATGGATGCAATGTTGGAAGCATTCACTCATCAGTGACAAGAAATTAGGAAAACAGTTACGTGGCTAACCAACTAGAAGAGATCCAAATTCCACCCATTCCAAAGAAAGATAATTCAGCAGAATGCAGAATTTATTTAACAGAATCACTAAATAGGGCATGCAAGTAAAATATTTCTGAAGATAAAACACATTGGGGCCATACATTGGTAAGGAACTACCAGAAATTCAAGCCAGATTCAGCAAAGTATGTGAAATTATGAATATCATTGCTAAAGTCTGAGGGATCTTTCCAAACTGCAGAGAATATCAGAAAGATATTTATCTGTATTTTATCACTTATGCAAAGGTATTCCATTGTGTGAATTTTAACAAATTATCGATATTGCTAAGAATGAGAATCTCAGGACACTCTGCTGTATCATTTTGGAACCTATACACTAAGATGTAGTCATTAAAACAGAAGTATTCGCTTGGTTTAGAACTAGAAAATGTGTACATTAGGGCTGTATCCTTTCACCATATTAATTTAATCTGTATTCTGGGTGAAGAACCTAAGAAATAACTATTTGAAAAACATATATGCATCAGGATTGGAGGAAGTTTTAATATTCTATGATGGCCTACCACAAGTTTGCTTGCAAAGGGGATCTGAAGCATTGAAAGATGAGATCAAAGATCATGGACATTAGGAGATCAACACAAAGAAAACATTTTCACAAATGAACCAAAAAGCAACATCGTGACAAACAGAGAAAGTACTGAAGTTGTCACAGATTTCATTTTAATTGTATTCGTATTCAAGTCATGGAAGCAGCAGTCAAAACATCAGATGATGCATTGCATTGGATAAATTTGCTGGCAAGAGAGTTCCTTAATGTGTTAAAAAGCAAAAATCTCACCTTGAGGATTAAGGTACTCATGAACCTAACTATGTTCTTTCATTTCTTCATATGCATGGAGAAGTTTGACAATGAATTATGCATTTTATTAATAATGCTGGAAAAGTATACTGAATAGATCATGAATTTACAGGAGCTGAGTAAATCTATCTTGAAAGAATTGCAGCCAAAATGCTCCTTGGAAGGATGGTGTTGTCTAACACACTTTGGACATATTATCAGAGTGCCCAATCCCCAAAGAATATCACTCTCAGAAAAGTAGGTGGTCAGCAAGAAAGAGAAAGATCCTCAACAAGGAGTAGCACAGTACAAAGCTTGTGAAGAGGGCACAAGATAAGACATTCAATCTGGGGTTGTTATGATTTGGAACTGACTTGAAGTCATCTAGCAAAAAATGTTATAAAGTCCAAATATATGAGTTTCCTTTGAGCCAAAAAAATGAAGACGACTTCTTAAAAGAAGTTCCATTTTCTTCAGAAGGCATATAACTTCTGGGACTTTTAGAGGAGACATGCTGAAGGCTCATTTGATTTTTTATTTTTTATTTTAGTTCAGTGAAGTTGATTCTTTTTCTCAAAACCTACCCTCTCCCTACAGAATTAATTCTCCCATAAAAGGCTCATTTAGACACATGCAAAACACTTCTAAAATGCAAACATGCCCTCAAACAGGGTTAGGTCTTTTCACTCTTGCCACCTTATTAGACTTAATTCTTTTCAACCCATCATTTTCTTGTAACAGATTGAAATCTGCCTACGTAGGGATTGAGAGTTTAGGTTGGAAAATCACATGAGTCAAAAAAAAAACAAGTGAATTTCAATCAAGTGAAACACACTTTGCTAAAGCTTCACAAGACAGGAGGTATATTTCCACACGAAGTTTTACAAAGATCAGTTTTAAACTTGGAGCTAAATGGGCTGGGTCTTATATAGTTCAGGGAGCATTATTTTGACATTTGCAAAGTGTGTTATAATTATATATTAATAATTGCTGACATCTCCATGCTCCTTTTTAATTCATACAGTTCTATAAACATGATCTAATTAGAAGAAATTCTCTTTGTACTGTCTCCAGTTCTTTTTTTGATAGGCAGACACATTACGTACTTCGCTACCAGGTCTCCTTAAGTTAAATATAATACTCTGTAATTGAATGTCTTTGCCAAAATTTTCATCATACCCTTTGGATAATTTTCTTTAAGGGGAAAATAAAAATAAATCATGTAAGATTTACTTGTAAGTTCTCACTAATCCTTTAGCCCATTCAATGGCTGTTTCTCCTGACAACATTTGTCCTGGAAAGTCTGTTCTGACTTTCAGTTCTATGTCTAAAACTTCAGTGTGCTGAAGAGTCCCACTGGGAATATTAAATTCAGATTTCTGGACAGACTAGGATGGGGCCAGAATTTGGAAGTTGTAACAAATGCCTAAGTGGCCTTGATGTCAGAAGTCATCAAATCACTTGGGGCAATGTAGTCCCAGAGAGATGAATGATGCTCTCACAGCTAGTTCATTGAGGTTAAAGAAACCTGACCCTGGAGTAATTCTCACCACAGCTTTTCATTCAGCCAATACCTGACACACTCAGATTTCCTAGAAATCACTGAGACGCCACAGAATTTTCAAACAACTATGAAAAGAACCAAAAGGGCTCTATTGATAGGCAAATAACCGTGGAAAATCTTCACTAAAGTACTGTTGGTCTTGACTAAGTTAACGACGCTTTTTTAGTCTTTTCCTTGACATACAAAAATTGAAGAGGACAATACCATCCTAACTGGTAGTTATGAGAATTAGAGAAAACGTATATAAAAGTTACTGGCATGTATGAAATGTTCAATAAAAGGAAGATAACATTTTAGATTTATTCCACAGGACATTTAAATGAACTTTTATACCTTTTTAAATGTTTTTTGTATTTACTATTTCCCTTTAATTCATTTCTTTTTCTTTCTCTTTTGTCAAGTTTTCCAAGATTCCTTAGGTTTGCTACTTGTGAGTTTTACATTAACCTGGTAATCACAACAGGATCCAGCTTCTAGGAGATCATGAAGATGGCACAAAATAGGGAAATGGTCAGATCTGTTTATGAGGTTGCTATGATTCATGGTTAACTGGATGGCACCTAGTAACAATATTATGCTATAAGTAGCTCTGGTGGCTCTGTGTCTAAGGAGTTGTATAACGTACCCAAAGGTATGCAGTTTCAAATCCACAGCTTCTCCACAGGAGAAGGATGAGAACAATCTTTTATGTAAGCCTCAGAAAAATCTAATGGACAATCAGTAGAGTTGGTTCCAACATGACAGTATATAACAACAGCAACAACATTATATCAGAAACACGTAAATGAATTTTTGTTCTTTTGAGAACAACCTCTTGTCTAAGCTTCAGAAAAATCTAATGGACAATCAGTAGAGTTGGTTCCAACTTGACAGTATATAACAACATTATATCAGAAACATGTAAATTAATTTTTTAGGTTTTTTTAAAGAAATTTGTATTTTTTTTTTTCCTTCTGTTTTGGGATTATCCCTAAGTGACCTGTCATAAAGACCTTGTGCTACAAATCACTGCTTTAACTCCAAATGTAATTCTCATGAATACAAAGCAATCTCAGAGTGATTATTTTTTTTCCTAAGGATATTATCTTGCACAGAATGAAACCAGCTAACAAAAGTGCTTTTCACAATAGCAAGAACAAAATTCAATAGCTAAATATGCTCCTATATGTAGTAATTTATCTCACACTTAAAACTTTGCTTAGAAATATAAGACAATTTATAATGCTTTTTATATAAGAAATAGTTATACAATAAAATAAACTACATGGTTTCATATGAAA
>NW_006399759.1:28233186-28237795 GCF_000299155.1 Elephantulus edwardii | reverse complement strand
TAATTTTAGCATATATAATCAATAATTTTATTACTTAAATTTTCGGTACTCTCATAATTTTGTGAGGTTTTTCTATCTGAAAGAAAATTTCATTTCATTTAAGTCAGTAAAATTATTTTTTTGAAAGAAAATGTCTCTTATCATGACATTAATTGCTACACATGAATCATGAAGTTTTAGAAATCATAGTGGAGTTGGATAAGATTTCAGGAAAATAGCTTCTGTTCTGTCAGAAATCGGAAAAAAAAAATAAATAAATAATTTGTTATTGAAAAAGTACACTGATGTCCTTCTCACTGCCCTTACCATTATCCTTGTAGAGCAGAGGTTCAACTCCAGTTAAGTGCTTGGAATTTGGCAAATCTTTGCCTCAAATATGTTACTAAGCTCCAGATGACCTTAAAGAATTTTGAAATAAAAGAGAAACCTGGATCTGAGTCTGCTCCTGGAAGGAGAGCTTTCAAAGGATCAGCTTGAATGGGAAACCTTTTGTACCTGGTCTGCCTTTTCAACCTCAGTGTGGACTGAGAATAATCTGGATCCCTGCCTCCATTGTGAACTAGAAAGGTCCAAAGTTGTCAAAGCATTGTTTTCAAAGTGCAGCCAGTGACTTCAGAACCAAAGAGGGAAGAGGTTGCTTATTTTAACTGCAGATTCCTGAGCCTGGTCCCAGACCTACTGACCACTTCAGAGGCTACTTCACAGCTGGATGCTTGCTGAGATGCAGAAATTCTTAAAGTCACCCTAAGCAATTACTGGAGAGGGAGTTGGTAAAGGAGTTCTTGTCAAAGATGACTTTTGACCCTGGAATTAAGTCGAGCATAGAAACAGGCACCTGAGTCTGGAAAAGACTACAAGTGTGAGGTTGACCCAAGCTGTGCTGAAGAAATATTAGTGGAAGAATTTCCTCAGCAGGAAAGTCTGATACCTTCACTGAATGAAAGCTAATGGGGGCTAGCTTTTCAAAGCCCACATCAGTTGAATCTCAAAAGAATTCCACCTGAGATGACTACCCAGAAAAGCAAGGCTCTCCCCAAAAGACATACTGTTTGTGAGGTAAATTGCTTGAAGAACAGCTGAGGAAAAAGCCTAAGAAGTAAGCCTAAGAAAATATTGCCTAGATCAGGGAACAGCAGACAGGAAAACAGATGGGTGGTGGTTGTTGTGTACCATGGATTTTGAACCAACTCATAGTTCATCCTCCATAGGATTCTAGAGGGCGTAAATTGCACAACAGGAAACTGTCCTTCTTTCTCCCATGGAACAGCTCATATGGATCTGAATCGTCCACCTTTGGGTTAGCAGTGCTGAAGAGGCAAGAAGAGTGAAAAATGGGACATGTGGAAGTTGGACAATGACTAAGGAAGACTGGACAAAAACTGAGCCTTTGAATTATCGTGCTGACAAAGAATATTGAATACACAGTGGACTGCCAAAATAAAAGACTTTTCTTGGGAGAAGTGCAATCAGAATCTTAAAGTGAAGGTAATGATAATTTTTTTTCTTATGCATGAGATTTGTTTTCATGAAGGGAAAATCCTTAGGGGAAAACTCATGCTTGCTAAAGAGCATGTCAGAAAAAGATGAAAATCCTTCATGGGATTGACTGGCACAGTCAGTGAATTGAAACACAGCAGAGGTTGTGAGGAGGGCAAGGATCAGCGAGGGTTGGATTTTGTTGTACAATGGGTTACCCTGACTGGGGGAGGCAACTCGACAGCATCTAAACGCATGGTCCCCTGATCCCTCCTGTGGAATGTGAAGGTCAGTCTGAATCAGGGAAGTGAAAAAGCAGAGAAGAGGACAAGCAATATATATTTGATGTAGATTGAACTGGACTTTTTAATACCTGAAGATTAGACTTCTTTTATACCTGAGAATGACTGGAGAGGAAAAAAACCCAACAAAACCAAGTCCTTTGAGCCCTGACCACAAAATCATGCAAAGTCAGGGAAGCCATATCTGATAAAACAGAATTGTTTTTGTTGCTAGGTTCCATCAAGTCAACTATGACTCATAGTGACCCTATAGATGGGAAACCTGCCATATCATGATTGAGGAGTAAGTTAAAATGCAAGTTTTCTATTTGCACCCACCTAAATTTCACCTGTTCAATAAATTGGTTAAAAATTTACTGTCAGTAGAGACACATCTACACATGGTCCTAATCAATGGTTCCCAAACAGGACAATAAACCTGACTATTTTCTGGGCTGTCAGCAAGGATACCTGGCCAGCCTTTGACAATGGAGACTATTTAACAAACAGACTTCAGAGAGTAATGATTCAAGTTATTGACCAACCTTTTGCAGAAAGATTGCTTTTTAATCCCATTCTATTGTTGTATAGACCATGTATTTAAAAAATAATTATCACAAAATAGCAACTGGAGAACACAGACAAGGAGGAGCAAGATGAAAGTATGTAACACTGAGCGGGAATCCAGCGCAGCTGAAGAGCTGGAATTTGAACCACACACAGAACAGCTGAGTCCCAGCCAAAAGACACCAGCCAAGCCACTATGGAACCCACCCACCAGGACCAAGTAGGGAGCAAGCACTTGCCACCTTGTGACTTTGGAGAGCAAACAACTGCCCCCAGCCT
Source organism: Elephantulus edwardii (assembly GCF_000299155.1). Classification (NCBI taxonomy): domain Eukaryota; kingdom Metazoa; phylum Chordata; class Mammalia; order Macroscelidea; family Macroscelididae; genus Elephantulus; species Elephantulus edwardii. The sequence goes on along the minus strand of NW_006399759.1, from coordinate 28,235,192 downwards.
CCATGAGACCCCAGAGGGGCAATCGCCTGCCGGCTGCCACAAAATCCCAGAGAAGCGATGGCAGGCTACTACGTGACCCTGAGGAGCAACCACCCCCAGCCACCATGTGACCCCAGAGGAGTGAAGACCAGCACCAGCGTGACCCCACCCCACGGCCTGCTGCTGCATAAACCCCTGGTGGCACCCAAGCCTTGCCCTCTGCCTCCCAGTGGTAGTGCCGCAGCCCCATTCTCCCCCCCCCCAACCCAGCCCCTTGCTCCCGCGCCACCACCACCACAGCCCCATGCTTCCCCTGCCTCCCCTTCTGCCCCTGCCCCCCGTGGCTCTACAACCACGTGCCTCCGCCACAGCTCTGCAACCCCAGTGGTGCCAAAGGGCCTTTAGATAGTCCTTCATGCTGCACAGAGACCAACCAATGCAAGGAGCCGTGGACAGTAGGATTTCTAATCAGAACTTTTGTTGCAGCAGTTCCTTTTGGAGCTACAGGACCACAAAGCCACTCTGCAGATCCAGCCATTGCCCAGAGCCATCAACCGAGCTGTTGTGGGACTACTCTGGCAGGAGAAAGGCCAGTGGGATCCTGACTAGGTTTTCTGGGGCACTGCCGATTACCTGGGACAGCACCGAAGGGCGTGCCCAGTGGTGGGGAATTTGGCCAAGCTTTCTTGGGCCACACTGACTGCCCAGGAAAGAACCAGCCAGTGGTAACCTGTCTGAACTTTTGTGGACTAACCAGAGGCTAGTGGGTCATTGGGAATTTGACTCTGACCTTTTGGGTACCATTGGACCCAGGACCCTGTTTGGACAGGGGCTGTTGCATGAGGGTACCTGCATAAGTGCCACTGGGCAGGGGTCACTGAGTGAAAACCACTGGGTGGGAAACAGACAAAAGGAATTTGAGTAGGGACCCCAATCATGAGCACACCCAGACAACTGAGGTCTGAGTGAGGTCTCCCAAGTGTTGAACCTGCCCTTGTGATCACTCCAACCCTGTGCCTGCCTCACCACATTTGGCTCCACACAGGTGCCTACATGTCTAGTCAATCAACTTGTCTTTAATCAGGAACACCTTGACCTATCTTACCAACAGAGGCTCTGAACTGACATTTCCCTGAACTCAACTGATCTCTGAGCATTGTCTTCAGATCAAGAACATATCAATGTCTCAAAAAAAGCAAGTTATCCCACACAATACACAAGAGCAAAGCAAGATGTCACTCCCAAAAGGGTGACACGGTATCGGTGGATTTCCTTAACCTAGAAAGTCTGATGGAACTTTCTGACACAGAATTTTAAAAAATGATTGGATATATTCAATGGATAAAAGATAAACTTGATGCATTAGAAGATACTACAAGCAAAAAACAGGAGGACTCAAAAACAAACTAAGAAACAACAATGCAGTACAATGCAGAGAAGACAAACAAGGCATTAGCCGCACTGGAAAAACAAGAAATCACTATTCAAAATATAAGGTCCAATATTTCAGAGGCTGTTAGCATGAAGGAGGGAAGCATAAGCAGAGTGGAAGAGATAGAACACAGAACCAGTGTAAATGAAGACAGAATCATCACCACTGATCTGCTAGAGCAAAAAGTAGACTCAAAGAAGGAAGAAGAAGAAACCCTAAGAATAATGTGGGACACCATGAAGAGAAATAACATGTACATCATTGGAATCCCAGAATAGAAGCAAGTAAAGGCACTGAAAAAGTTGTGGAAGAATTACTAGAGGAAATCTTTCCAGGCATAATGAAGAATGAGAGAATATATATTCAAAAAGCTCAGCGAGCACCATATAGATTAGACCCCAAAAGAAAAGTATCAAAGCACATTGTTGTTATTGTTATGTGCCGTCGAGTCACCTATGACTCATAGCGACTCTATTGTACAACAGCCCTAAACTCCGCTCTGTCCTGTGCCAATCGCACCATCTCCGAGAGTCCCATCCCAATTATCCCAGTCACTGAATCAATCCACGTCATAGAGGGCCTTCCTCTCCTGCGC
>NW_006399759.1:28203767-28227139 GCF_000299155.1 Elephantulus edwardii | reverse complement strand
ATTAGGTATTTTTGTCATGACAGGAGTCCAGAGTGAAGGCTTTATAGTGGAGTGGACCTGGGTGGAGGGATTGTAAAACAATGAAAGAATTTTTTTACTTTTCCAAGAGGGTCATGTACTAGGGGGGAGGCTTGAGAGGGTAGAAAATTGCAACAATTAATGAATGGAAATCCAAAGTCTCTGTAAAATGTCATTGAAATTAATAATAAAATTTTAAAAAGAACGTATATAATACTCCCTCTGAATCTAATGAGCTGCACCATTAACTGACTCGACTCTTCCCAGCGAAGAGAAAGACATTTCCCTCAGCTTTAGAATGAAGTTTCTGTGAGGACAGTGAGTTCTGGTTCAGGGACTTCATGCAGCATAATTATGTTGGGTTCCTGAGGCCAAGAGATTAGCATGAATAAATGCATGGTCAACAGTTAAGAAGATTCTTAGAAAAGCAGGATCCTCAACACCTGACTGGGATATATTAAAGGTAAACCGGTGAGAATGAGGTATTAATAGGTAACAGCCTGAATCCAGAGGTTAAACACAGACACAGGCTGTCAGGGAATGGAGGCTGGGAACGAGCTTGAGGAATTATTCAGGAAACTTAGCGTTTGCAGCTGTTTTTGGTTTTGAAAGTGCCACTGCGTAGTGCATGAATGCATTTGCTGAGTTCAAATGCCCAGAAATGGACAGGAAACATCAGTATTTCTAGAGATATAGTCATAAAGGATATGGACGATCATCCCTGAAGCACTGGGTGATCTGCTAGAGCACATGTAAGTGCAACATCAATTTTCTCATAAGCAATTAGTAAATTGGGAATGATACAAAGTTCATGCAAAAGTCACATAGGCTTTTTAACATTTTCCCCATTATGGTGGCATACAGGAAGCTCCATTGTGAGCTGAAAAGTGGCACCTTTCCAGTGTCTCAAATACAGGGAAAATTACCAGCAATCAAGAGAAAGAGATGGACAATCTCCTTCTAGGCAATTAATTTATAGCTTTTGCAAACTGACTGGAAGGTCAGCTATGAGTCAGTATGAAATTGATGGCAACAAGTTTGACTTTGACCAATGTCTTGCACCACAAATGACTGTAACAGAACACAACGTCCATCATCTAGCTTTAAGCCGTAAATTGCAGAACACAGTACTAGGCACCATGCCCATCCCCTCCTTCTTCCACTCTGCTCAGTTTGGCCACACTCAGTTTTGCCAATGAACTCTACACAATTCTGCATCATTCAAGCACATTTCACTGTCTCCTTAAAGTAGTAAATTCAAACTTTCCATCCCTTCCCCATCCATTAAGGCTCTGCTGATGCCTTCCCCCTCCCATTTGTGCTTTATTCCCCCCCCCACTAGTTTATTTACAAAACTCAACTACAAATACAAACAAATTCTTGCAATTTCCCTCACCTCCCCATCAACTTGTACCACAATGATTAATCCCCAGCCCCCCATCCATGCACATCCACATCTCTCTGCTTCCAGCCTCTTCCACCCCTCCTGGATCCTTATACTCATTCTACAATAATGGTTTTATACAATTTTTATCCTTGTGGGACTGAGTTAGCTCACTCAGAATAATGCTCTCCAGTCCCTCCCAAGTTAGATACGAATTTGTAAAATTTTTGCTCCTGTGTGCTGCATAGTATTCCATTGTGTGAATGTACCATAATTTCTCAATCCATTCATTTGTGGTTGGACATTTGGGCTGTTTCCATGTCCTTGCAATGGTGAATAATGCTGTTATGAACATTGGTGTACAAACTTCAGTTTGTGCCTCAGTTCTCATATTATCAGGGCATAATCCAGGTAGTGGAATAGCTGAGTCATATGGAATTTCTATGTTCAGCTTTTTGAGGAAGCGCCCATAACATTTATAAGAGACAAACTGAGATCAAGCTTAGAAGCGCTAGTCCAAGTTATAAAGAAACTGACTGCCAAATACAACCAGAAACACAGAATCTAAAGAGGATAAAATTGATGCATGAGACCTTCTAAAGATTAAATCCTTGTCAACACCAACAACTTTTTCCAATATGGTGAAAAGAAAACCTACAGACTGGGAAAAAAAACATTTGGTAATACCATCTCAGACGAGAGTCTTATAAACCAAAGTTTACAGAATACTCCTGGGCCTCCACAAGAAAAAGACTGATGACCCAATTACAAAATGGACAAAAGATTTAAGAGTTTTCACAAAGGAAGATATTCGAATGGCAAACAGACACATGAAGAAATGTTCCAAATCACTGGCAATAAGGGAGATGTAAATCATGGAGCTCTGGTGGCCTAGTGGCAGGAAGCTGCACCGAAATTCAAGAGGTCTGTGCTTCAAATCCACCGGATGCTTTGCTGGAGAAGGAGGAGCAATCGCCTCCTGTACCAGTCAGACCTGATTTGATGGTACACACACAAAAAATAATAAAAAGAAGGCAGAGATGTAAATCAAAACCACAATGGGGTACCATCTCACTCCAGTAAGAGTGGTAAAGTTTAACAGGGCAGCAAGTAATAATTGTTGGAGAGGATGTGGTGAGAAAGGATCTCTTATACATTGTTGGTGGGATTATAAATTGGTGCTGTTGCCTTTATAAAAGTACAATTCTGTACTTCCAGTGGTATTTCCTGCATTCTTACGAGTGAAAGTTGCTTAACTATGCTAATATTTTCAGATTTATGCAGAGGGTCAGCAAAAGAGATTGATTGGATTAAAACTCTAAGGAGAGTCAGCAAGGAGACTGGCTTGACATAATAACTGCAACAATGGGCTTGATCATGACGGGGGTCATGAGGATCACATGACATTGGCAAAGTTTTAATCTATTGTTTGTTGTGAGTCATAGTCGACTCAATGGCACCTAACAAGTGTTTTTATTAGTATCAATATTATTCCGTCTAGTATTATATGAACAAAATGCATGATCTGCACGTTTTCAGCACATGGTTCTGTACAAAGTTGGTTTTCTGGGATTGCATATAACACATTACAGAAGAAATGCTTTTACTTTTCTTCAGGAGCCTCAGTAAGACACAGACTGTATCTCTATCTCCCCTGTATCTAGTTCTGACCCCACAAGTTAGTGGCCTGGAGACAGCATGGAACTACCTTTGAAATCAAGATTTTGAGCTGTGTGAATGGACTTCTTAGAAATGCCTTACGACCTGTTTGGGTGGGGGGAATAGGAGGGGAAATAAAACCAGTAGTCCAAGGCTTCTCATTAATGATCCACCTAAACCAGTTCCACTTTCCTCAGTAATGGACTGCTAGGAAAACAAACATTCATCCTAGAAAGGGTTAAACCGGGTGGCTGCTTGGAGGCAAGGATTCTGAGGCTCTAACATACTTTGGACATGTTGTAAGGAGAGACTGGTTCTTGGAAAAGGACATCATGCTTGGGAGGGTGGAGGGACAGCGCAGGAGGGGAAGGCCCTCGATGAGGTGGACTGATTCAGTGACTGGGATAATTGGGATGGGAGTGTCAGAGACAGTGTGATTGGCACAGGACAGAGCAGAGTTTAGGGCTGTTGTACATAGGGTCCCTATTAGTCACAAGCAACTTGACGACACATAACAACAACAACAGCAACATTTTTAACCATTGTTATGTTTTTATTAAGAGATTGAGTCACAGAGATTATTGATGACTGAACTAGGATAGGAACCATCCTCACCCCCACCCCCACCCCCGATTCTAACTCCTGCTTTTTCACATTGTACCATTTGTTTCTCTTTTCCTACACTTCCATAGACCAAACTGAAAAGGGTTTCTAAGACTTGCTCAAGTTTGCCTAATACGAAAGGCAAAAACATGACCAGGGCATCAACTAGATTCCTGAACGCTATTTTCTGAGCTGAATCCCTAATCTATGTGAAGAGGGCTACAGGAATGCTGGGAACTTTAAAATTATGCTGAGGCTATGGCCCGGCTGCTAAAAGTGAGGCAGCCACAGCAAAAGCCATTGTTTATTCCTCCACCTCTTTTTTTTGTTGGCGTCTTCTAAAGCTCAGAAAAATGTTAAAGGCTCCTTCCAATACGTACTGTCAATGTGGTTTCTATAGTTACTCTTCATAATGGAAAAAAGGCATGTTTTGTAGAGATTGGAGATACTGTAGACACGGGACTAATATTCTACTGAATATTGTTAAGGCAGACAGCTGCCTGCAAGCTATTCTGTGTCAAAAGAATGGTGCATCTAAGAATGAGCTTTATTCCTGGTTTATCTTAGACCATACAAAGTGTGAATGCCGGGATGATTCTTGAGGCCTTCTAGTGCAATCCCCTAATTTTACAGAAGAGGAAACTGAGGCCCAAAGACCTTAAGTAATTGCTGCATAACACACCCAATGCTACTAGAAGGTAGGTTTAAACTCATTGCCATTGAGTGGGTCCTAGCTTAGTAGGGTCTCTCCACTGAGTACAAGGCTGTGAATCTTAATAGAAGCACACTGCCTTGTCTTTCTCCCAGAGTAGCTGGTAGGTTTCAACTGTGGACATTTTTGTTCATAGCCCATCACTTAATCAGCTAGAACCCTAGGGCTTATCCACTATATTATAGGCAGATTTGGGACCCCATATCCTTCCCAGGCCAATGCACTTTTCACTCTATCTTCCTTCACATTAATAGAGTCATTTATTGAAACCATAAAGAACACAAGCATTTCATGTGGAAATGACCACTCAAATGTTAACAGGATGGGTGTTGTGGAGTTTTGGTTTTAATTTTTTAAAGAACATTCTAAGTTTCCTCTATTCAAAACCACCATTAAGCAAAGATAAACAGCTACCTCTAAAGTATAGGAAAAACACACCCCAAACCCCCACAATTCAATAAAATGATGAATGGTTCAGGGTGAAAAGGTAACTAATTATTAACTGTAACATTAAACAAGCAGTTAACAAAGATTAATCTTCCAGTCTGGATGCAAAGTACACAGATAACTCATTAGTTTGCTAATTTTTTTTCTCATCCTGAACAAATGATCCTCTTTTTAAAATGAGTGATTTTGTCTGGGTGGGAGGACCCCAGTAAACCTGATGTGAGCTTCCTTTCCCGGGCACCTCACACTGGAGGTTGTCCAAGATGAGTGCTTCGAATGAGCACTCACAAAAAAATTGATTGCTGGAGATAACAAACATAAAAGAGTCCTATAAAGCATTTTGTTCTTGTGTACTGTGGAGTCAGAACTGCCCCATAGCTAACTCTCCAATAGGTTATCAGGAGCAGTAATTGTGCAGGAGATTGTACATCCTTCTCCTGCGGAGCAGCTAGCTGGTGGATTTGAACTGCATGCCTTTGTGATTGCAGTGCAGTTTCTTACCACCAGGCCAATTCAGATCCTAACATCAAGCAGACTTCACTAGCCTAGAATTTCAAACAAGCAAAAGCTAGTTTGTTTTATATTATAACAATATTCAAAACCAACAAGTGTTAGCAAGGCTGAGGGGAGATTGGAACACTGATTCACTGCTGATGGGATTGCAAAACAGTTCAAACAATATGAGAAACAATATGGTGCTTCCTCCAAGAATTATAAATAAAGGGACTCTTATCTAGCAATTCTGCTACTATGTATATATCCTAGTGTTTTAAGAGCTGTGACACAAATAAAAATGCACACTGATACCCATGTTCATTCCAGTACTATTCACAAGAGCAAGATGATTGAAATAATCTAAGTGCTTGTTCATTCATCACTGGATGAATAAATAAACAAATTGTGATACATGCATACAATGGAATACTACAAAGCTAAAATAAAGAAGGGTTCTCAAAACAGCATGAATGATTCTGGAGACATTAGCTGAATGACATAAGGCAATTGTTGTTGTTATGTGCCGTCGAGTCGCTTGCGACTCATAGCGACCCTTTGTACAACAGCCCTAAACCCTGCTCTATTCTGTGCCAATCTCACGCCTCTGACACATCCATCCCGATTACCCCAGTCACTGAATCAATCCATCTCATGAAGGGTCCTCCCCTCCTGCACTGTCCCTCCACTCTGCCCAGCATGATATCCCTTTCCAAAGACCTGTCTCTCCTTACAACATGTCCAAAGTATGTCAGACGAAGCCCCAGAATCCTTGCCTCCAAGGAGCAGCCTGGTTTAACCCTCTCTAGGATGAACCTATTTGTTTTCTTGGCAGTCCATGGTACATTCAGTACTCTTCTCCAGCACCACAGCTCAAAGGCGTCAATTCTCCTTCTATCCTCCCTAGTCATTGTCCAACTCTCTGATGCACAACAAGTGATTGCAAAAACCATGGCCTGTATCAGGCGCACCTTAGTCTCCAGAGAGACACCGATGCTCTTGAGTACTTTAGAGAGGTCCCTAACCGCAGACTTTCCCATCGCAATACGGTTTTTTTAATTTCCTGGCTACTGGTGGCCAAGAGTGTTGACCGTGGAGCCGAGCAAACTGAAGCTGTGAACAATCTCAATCTCTTCACCATCCATCCTGATACTACCGATTGGTCCAGGAGTGAGAATTTTTGTCTTCTGGACATTGAACCTCAGTCCATATTGAAGGCTGCAGTCCTTGACCCTCTGCAGTAAGTGCATGAGGTCCTCCTCAGTTTCAGCAAGCAGGGTTGTGTCATCTGCATAACACAGATTGTTGATAGATCATCCACCAATCCTAACACCACGCTTCTCCTCATAGAGCCCAGCCTCTCGGATAATCTGCTCTGCATACAGGTTGAAAAGGTATGGAGACAGAACACATCCCTGGCGTACACCCTTCCCAATTTTGAACCACACAGTGTTGCCCTGCTCTGTTCTGACAGAAATCCATGATATTGTTCTGTAGTTCCCACACTCAGTTGGGTCACCCTTCTCTGGGATGGGAACAAATATAGACCTCTTCCAGTCAGTTGGCCAAGTGGTTGTTCTCCAGATTTCTTGGCACAAGTTCGTGATCACATCCACAGCAGCATCTGTTAGCTGAAATATGTCAATTGGTATACCATCTATTCCGGGGGCCTTATTTTTTGCTATTTCCTTCAAAGCAGCTTGAACTTCTGCCTTCATCACCATAGGCTCTGGCTCAAATGCTATTTCATTAAATTCTTCTGTATCTGCCAATTCCTTTTGATACAATGACTCAGTATATTCCTTCCATCTTCTTTTGATACCTCCTGGATCATTTAACATTCTGCCCAAAGCATCCTTGATTGTAGCAACTCAAGGTTTGAATTTGTTCTTCAGTTCCTTGAGCTTAAGAAATGCTGAACGAGTTCAGCCCTTTTGATTTTCCGACTCTAGCTCTTCGCACATTTCATTGTATTTTGCTTTGTCATTCCATGCTGCCTTTTGGAATCTTCTGTTCAGCTGATATCACTCTTCTAAAAAGGAAATAATACAACAATATTCTTTATTGGTTGATGGAAACTTTTGTGACCTAATGAGTAAGGATCTGTGCTGCCAACTCAGAAGTAAGCTGTTCAAGTCTGTCAGCTGCTCTATGGAATAAAGATGGGCAATCTCCTTCCCTCTCTGAAAACCCTCCAGAGGGCCAGCATCCAATTGGCGCCAACTCAATAGCAATGAGTGTTTAGTTTAGTCATTAGTAGAGATGGCTGTTGTTGTGAGCCATTGAATCAGTACTGACACATAACTAATCCTTCAGCAGGTTTTCAGAGGCAGTGAACGGCATGGAGTAGATTGTCTATCCTCCTGCTGAGTAGCTATTGGATTCAAACTGTGTGCCTTTGGGATTGCAGCACAGCTTCTTATCACTAGGCTGCCAAAGCTCCCTTTTAGAGATGGTAGGATTACAGAATGGCAATTAATTTCTAAAGTGTAGACATGTGTGTCTTTTTGTGCTGGGAAAGGCATTATTGAATGTAGGTGTAATTTTCACAACTTGATCAAGTACACACAAATGAAGAATAACTTTGGTAAATGCTATAACCCATACAATTTTGCAACAGCAGTATCTGCCAAAACAGATGTGGTTACATAGGTAGATAAAGATGTGCATGTGTTCATGTCTTTGTGCACACATGTGCCTATGTGCTTTATACATATTTACATGTAAATATATTTGTAGGCATAGTTATATGTGTGCTTGTATACAAATTCACACATACAATAAAATACAGAGGTACATAAATAGAGAATCATGGAGGTAACCAAACATCTCATGGATTGGTTTACTGGGCTGAAGGTTTAGTACCACAGTCTTGTGGGACAAGTCAATTGGCATAAAACAGGCCATAAACTTTATGTTCTACATTTTAGTCTTAAAGGCTTGTGAACTACAATCTAAGATACAACTATTGGTCTCTACATATCTGAACCAAAAGATAAGAGAGAAAACTGGAAGATTAATCCTAAAGACAATATTAATAGCCCAAGGAACCATGAACTTATCAATCCTGAGGTCAAAAGAACTATATGGTGTTGGGATAACACTATCAATTGTTCCAATGAGGGATATAATAGAAGTCCACAATACAATGAGAGAGAGAGAGAGAAAACAAAACTCAAAAGCTAAAAATCTCAGCCTTACTGGAATGGTAGATACCAGAGAAATCTCCAAAATGATTGTTCCAAGATAGTTTTTAAATAAAAACCCAAAATCATATATATATGTATAAGTCATTTTTCAGTTAAGTAACAGATCAGTTTATAAAGTAAACAGCATCATCTGAAAGTAATGTACTTTTTTTAAAAAAAACAAACAACATGAACTACATGAGAACCAATTGTCATCATTTACTCTAAAGAAAAGATAAGAAATCAAGGAAGACAAGTGGCTAGGGAAGACAGAAACCAACTTACTAGCAACAGAACAACCAGAATGAAAATAATGTTGTGAAATATGTAACTAATGCCATTGTACAAACTGCATAGAAATTAGTGGAAACCCATTTTTCTGTTTAAACTTTTACCAAAAGCACCATAAAATATTATTTAATACATTTAAAATGTTAAGATACTCAAACAGATATGAAAACTAAAATCGACATTCCCAACCCTTTGCAGCATTAAATAACACTATCTCATTTCCAATAATTCTTTGTTTTTGTTGTTGTTGTTATGTGCCATCGAGTCGCTTAGGACTATAGCGACCCTATGTACAATGGCTCTAAACTCTGCTCTGTCCTGTGCCAATCTCATTGTCTCCGACCCACTTATCCCAATTTCCCCAGTCACTGAATCAATCCACCTCCCAGAGGGCCTTCCCTTCCTGTGCCTGCCCTCCACCCTCCCAAGCATGATGTCTTTCTCCAAGGACCGGTTTCTCCTTACATGACCAAAGTATGTCAGACGAAGCCTCAGAATCCTTGCCTTCAAGGAGCAGCCCAGTTTAACCCTCTCCAGAATGAATCTGTTTGTTGTCTTAGCAGTCCATGGTACCCTCAACACTCTTCTCCAACACCAAAGCTCAAATGTATCAATTCTCCTTCTAGCCTCTCTGGTTATTGTCCAGATCTCTGACGCATAAAAAGTCACTGCAAAGACCATGGCCTGTACCAGACGCACCTTAGTCTCCAGAGAGACACCATTGCTCTTCAGTACTTTCGAGAGGTCCTTAACAGCAGACTTTTCCATCGCAATACATCTTTTAATTTCTTAGCTTCTGGTGCCGAGAGTGTTTACTGTGGAGCCAAGCAAACTAAAGCTGTGAACAGTCTCAATCTCTTCACCATCCATCCTGATGCTGCCAATTGGCCCAGTGGTGAGAATTTTTGTCTTCTTGACATTGAGCCTCAATCCACATTGAAGGCTGCAGTCCTTAACCTTCTGCAGCAAGCGCTTCAGGTTCTCCTCAGTTTCAGCAAGCAGGGTTGTGTCATCTGTATAACGCAGATTGTTGATAAATCTTCTACCAATCCTGATGCCACACCTCCTAGAGCCCAGACTCTCAGATAATCTGTTCTGCATACAGGTTGAAAAGGTATGAAAATAGGACACATCCCTGACATACATCCTTCCCAATTTTGAACCATGCAATGTGTCCTTGTTCTGTTCTGACGACTGCCTCCTGGTCCAAGCATAGGTTTCACATTAGCATGATCAGGTGTTCTGGGATTCCCATTCTTCTCAGAGTCAGCCATAGATTTTTATGATCCACACAGTCAACGTCTTTGCATTATTTATCAGGCTTATTATTATGGCTTTAAATAACATAATTAAACTGATTGACAGAAGAAAAATATTTACAAATTTGTGGTTCTGGAATAGAGTATTGAAGATTATGTCTCTTGGCACAGCCTGTCAAGAGAACAAGCAGGTCTGTCCAGGAGAAAATAAAACTAGTCTGCTCTTTGGAGGCAAGGATTTTGAAGCTATGTCTCTCATACTTTGGCCATGTGACCATGAAGAGCCAGTCTTTGGAGAAGGACATCATGCTTGGAAGGATAGAGGGACAGTGCAAGAGAGGAAGACCTGAGATGAGATAGACTGACACAGGAACTGGGTAATGGAGATAGGTGTGTTGGAGACAGTGAAATTGACTCAGGATCGGGTAGGGTTCAGAGCTATGATACATAGGGTTGCTAGGAGCCACTGGCAGCTCAACGGCACATATATTCTTGTAGGCCAATTTTAGACAAATATTTTGAATTTTCAATATGAAAGATGGTTATCAACAAAGAAGAAATTAGTACATTTCATATACACACTCTACAATTGTGTCTTCCTCTACATCTTCACTTTTACTTAGTTTATGGTCTACTGACAATTTGGAATCAGCTCATAGTTAACCTTTCAGTGGGTTTTTGAGAGGTAGTAGATCACATAGAAAGAAGCCACCCATCTTTCTCCCATGGAGCAGCTAGCTGGTGAATTTGAACCCCTTGCCCTTGGGTTGGCAGTACAACTCCTTACCACTAAGTCACAGAGCTTTCTTAACTTTTACTAATTATGTATTATTTATATGTTGTGAAGTTTTATAATGCTGAAACCTCTATTATTAAGTGTTCTATCTTGACTGTGTAGGTTAATATAAAACCAAAAAATTGAACGAATATTTTTTCTCCATGTGTTCAGACACAGAAAAGACAAAAATGTCCTAGCTTATTGCACCAAAGAGAATTTTGCAAGTCACAAAGTTTAATAAAATCTGTTTTCATTTCATTGTAGCTTTTTTCACTTATTCAACTCATGTAACAAATTCCTCATTCTATACTCAGTGCTATCCTTTTTCATGAATTCTTCTTCTGCTAAAGTTATCCCTAAAGTTATTTTTTTAATATGGGATATATATTATATAAACTCTCTGAAATCACGTACGTGAAAAAGGGTTTTTGTCTTCAAGTTGATTAACAGTTTATTGGTATAAAAGTCAAGAGTCAAAACCACCATCTCAGAACTGTAAAAACAGTGAGTGGTCCACGGTCCTAGTCCCCACAGCTACTAACAGTACAGTCTAAGCTGATTTTACCTGTTCCTTGTAGGTAGCATGTGTTTTCATCTCTTATTGCCCTGAAGATTATCTTTTTGTCCTAGGATTTCTGAAATATGTACTTTCTCATTAATCTAGGATATAACTTTCTCTATTAATTCAGTTCAGTCCTCAGTGAGTCTATCAATGAAAAGATTCAATTCTTTCCATTCAGAAAGCTATATTCCACTTTAAGCTTATTTTCTAATGTGATTTTTGTCTTCTCTATATTGAGAGTGGAATGTTGAACTCTGAATTTATCCTTCATGTTTTTAAAATGAAAATTTTAATTTCAAGATCTTTGAAATCAGTTGTTATTTCCATAGTTACTCCATAATATTTCCATAATTACATACAGATCACTAATGCCAAGAATTAACAACCTGAAATACCTTAATATCTGAAGAATGAAACTGATCAAATGTTATATCAGGATGTATTCGTAACTACTAATTTTTGAAAAGCAAAAGTTGGAAACAAAGTTAGCTCAGTAATTGGAAAATATGGCCTAAAATTCGCTCCAGAAATCACATTATAGAATTTTTCAAACTCTTGCTGCAAGAACAATTTACTGCAATTACTTTTTTCAGCAACATAAACCATGACCATATATACAGGCTTGCCCCAGAAGATCAAAGATATAAATAAAATACAAATACCATCAGGCAACATCATGATGGAAAAGGATGAAAATTATTTCATTTTACTTGTATGCACAATTAATATTCTTAGTATCAACAATCAAAAAATCAAAAGACATGTGAGAAAATCTGCTGTCAAGGATCTCTCTGAAGTGCTAAAGAGAAAAGATGTTACATTAAAAACCAAGGTGCATTTGATCCAAGCCATGATCTTTCCAATGGCTTTTCATGCATGTGAAAACTGTTGTTGTTGTTGTTATGTGCCGTCGAGTCGTTTGCGACTCATAGCGACCCTATGTACCACAGCCCTAAACCCTGCTCTATCCTGTGCCAATCTCACTGCCTCTGACACATCCATCCCAATTACCCCAGTCACTGAATCAATACACCTCACAGAGGGTCTTCACCTCCTGCGCTGTCCCTCCACTCTGCCCAGCGTGATGTCCCTCTCCAAAGACCTGTCTCTCCTTACAACATGTCCAGAGTATGTCAGACGAAGCCCCAGAATCCTTGCCTCCAAGGAGCAGCCTGATTTAATCCTCTCTACGAAGAAACTTTGTTTTCCTATCTGTCCATGGTACATTCAATACTCTTCTCCAGCACCACAGCTCAAAGGCATCAATTCTCCTTCTATCCTCCCTAGTCATTGTCCAACTCTGAGAGTTGGAATGTGAAAACTAGACAGTGAATAAAGATGACAGAAGCACTGATGCCTTTAAGTTATGGTGTTAGAGAACTGTCATAGTTGATTGAACAGCATATACCAATAACATACATATAGGCAGAAGACAGATTAGACATCTCCTACAGTGTGATTTACAGCTTCTGAATGCCTGCTAGGTCAACTATTAGTTGGTTCTAACTTGACCGCACATAATAGCAGCACTAACATACATAAATGGTCCTGGTGTCTTAGTGTATTAAACATTGGACTGATAACTTAAAGGTTCGGCAGTCTGAACTCACCAATTGTTCTGTTGAAGAAAGATATAAATGTAAATATAGAGAGGAAATAAATATTAATAGTTTCCTCAGAAACCCTTAGAGGGTGGCTATAGGCAACGTTGTGCTAGATGAAGGAATGATTGAAACTGCCAATGACTTCATCATACTTGGATCTATAATCAATACACTTGGTTCTAGCAGTCAGAAGAACAAGTGACAAATTGCACTAGCAAAGTCTGCAGTCAAGGACCTCTACAAATTACTGGGGAGCAATGGTGTCAGCTTGAAGACAAAGGTGTACCTGATTTGGGCCATGATGTTATCAATCACTTGCTATTCATCTGAAAGCTGGAAGATAAGGATAATAGAAGAATTCATGCCTTTAAACTGTGGTATAAGAAACGAGTATGCAATTGAATATCCCATGGATGGGCAAAAGAACAGGTATGTCTTGGAGAAGATGCAATCAGAGTGTTCCTTGAAGGCAAAGGTAACAAATCTTTGTTTCACATAATTTGGGGCATGTTGTTAGGAGAGGCTGTTACTTGAGGAGGACATTATGCTTGGACTTCAAAGGAGAGGATGACCCTCAACCAGATGGATTGACAGAAACTAGAGCAATGGTTTTGAATATGTCAGAAATTGGCCATGTGACAATGGCACAGGATAGGACAGGTTCCGATTTGTTGTTCCTAGGGCCATTGCGAATTGTACTCAACTTTACTGAACAACAACACAGTGTGGCTCTGAGTTAAAATGGACTTGCTGGCAAAGGGATTTTGTATTATAAAACTGAAAAAGATAGCATGTAGCTCTCACCACATGGGTTACACAAGAATCTGTGGAAAGTAGCATTGGATGAGCTCCATATCATCAGTCAGAACATTACCAGGAGCAGGCTGTGGAACAGACTATAAATTACTTTAAAAAACACCATTTTTAAATGTTGATTATTAAAGTTCAAGCCTTCCCAACCTATTTGCTAGAGATCTACCTCTTGCTGGATTCAGATTTCTGCAGTGGAAGATCTCTCGAGTGCTCAAGGCCTGTCTGCTCCAGTCTCCACATCATGCCCATGTGTTTCTATCTGTGCTACTTGTCTTCTTTCTGCCTCTCCCCGGGTGCTCGTCTGGAGTACATCATGACAAAAGTCTGTTCTCAGTGACATACTGGCCAGTTTACCTAGTCACAGTTAAAAAAAAGGATAGATGAATGTAGGGATATGGTTTCTTACTAAATCATGTCCAGAGAAGGCCTGGCTAGAAGTAGCTCCAGATTGTTTCTACCAAAACACAGTAAGTAAAACATCTATGTGTGAGGGTCTAATCTGTTGTGCGTAGGGTTGCTATGAATCAGTCATAGCCAACTCGATGGTACATAAAAACAACAGCTGCATGTTGATGTTAAGGAGCACTGGTGGAGTGGTCTATAGCAAGTTATGGTGATAACCAAAAGGCAATGAAACTCCAGTGGCTTGAATCCAGAAGCTTCATTTAAAAATATGGACAATCTCCTCCTATTAATATCCTTGAAGACCCAATAGAAGGCTGTTACAAGTTAGAGTCAAATTTACAGCAATGTATTAACTCTACATAAAAAAAGCCTTGGAAGAAAAGTTTGGCAATAGACTGTTAAAAAAAAAAAAATCACACATGCACATTGCCATTAGTTGAAATTGATTACTAGAAACTGGTTGTATTGTGTTGATGTCAGAATATACTAAATTACATCATAATCAGTGTTAGAGTATCACATAATCATTGAAACAAATAAAGAGACCAAATACAGAGATGAATTATGAAATCCTGTTTGGAGAGTTTCACAACTTTTTATATTCTTTCTGTTTATACAAATTCACTCTCATCAGTCGAAACTGACTTAATGGAAGCCAAAGTACTTTTTAATGTTCTTATCTTTTACCATTGTCATCGGCATTGTTGTCATGTGAACAATGATTCACAGACAACCCTATGTACAAGGATTAGATCCTTGTCCTATCTGGCACCATTCTCATGGTTTCTGCCACACTCCAGCCCATTTATACAGTCATTGTGTCAATCCATCTCATCAGGATCTTGTTCTCTTTCACTGACCCTTTAGAGTGAAGTTGTCAAATGATTTCATTTTACTTAGATCCACACTTAACACCCATGGTAGCAGTTAAGAAATCAAAATACATACTGTTTTGGGAAAATCTACTACCAAGGTCCATTCTATATTGCTAAGTGTAAGGGTGTCAATTTAAAGACTAGGGTGTGCTTGATCCAAGCCATGGCATTTTTCAATTCCTTTATATACAACTGAATGTTGGACAATAATTAAGAAGACAAAAGAAAAATTGATGCCTCTGAATCATGGTTAGTAAAAAGTATTGTACCAAGAAATCTGGAGGACAACCACTTGGCTAACTGGAAGAGATCTAACCATTAGCATTGATATCACATGCAAGCATGATTCTGCTGAAGATAATAAAAAAATGACTGGAACAGCACATCAACAGAGAACTACCAGAAATGTAGGCTAGGTTTAGAAGGGTTCACAGGACTAGGGCTATTGTAACAAATGTTAGATGGATCTTGGCTGAAAGCAGGCAATACCAGAAGAATGTCTATCTTTATTTCATTGATTATGCAAAGGCATTTGACTGTGTGGATCACAACAAACTGTGGCTAACTCTGAGAAGAATGGGAATCCCAGAACAGAGCAAGGAAACACTACATGGTTCAAAATTGGGAAAGGTGTACACCAGGGATGTGTCCTATTCCCATCTTTTCAACCTATATGCAGAACAGATTATCTGGGAGCCTGGGCTGTATGAGAAATGTGGCATCAGAATTAGATCATCAACAATCTGCATTATGCAGATGACAAATCCCTGCTTGCTGAAACTAAGGAGGACCTGAAGTGCTTGCTGCAGAAGGTCAAGGACTACAGCCTTCAATATGGATTGAGGCTCTATATTAGGAAAACAAAAATTCTCACCACTGCGCCAATTGGCAGTATCAGGATGTATGGTGAAAAGATTGAGATTGTTCACAGCTTTAGTTAGTTTAGCTCCATAATCAACACTCTTGGCACCAGCAGCCAAGAAATTAAAAGAATATTGCGATGGGGAAGTCTGCTGTTAGGGATCTCTCCGAAGTATTGAAGAGCAATAGTGTCACTCTGGAGACTGAAGTGCACCTGATACAAGTCATGGTCTTTACAATCACTTGATATGCATCAGAGAGCTGGATAATGATTAGGGAGGATAGGGGAATTGATGTCTTTGAGCCCTGTTGTTGGAGAAGAGTATTGGGTGTACCATGGACTGCTAAGAAAATGAGAAGGTTCATCCTGGAGAGGGTTAAACCAGACTGCTCCCTGGAAGCAAGGATTCTGAAGCTTCGTCTGACATACTTTGGACATTTTGCAAGGATGGACCAGTCCTTGGAGAGGGACATCAAGCTTGGTAGGGTGGAGGGACAGCACAGGAGGGGAAGGCCCCCTATGAGGTGGATTGATTCAGTGACTGGGGTAATCGAGGTGGGTGTGTCAGACATTGAGTCTCACAGAGGATATAACAGGTTTTAGGGATGTTGTACATAGGGTTGCTTGGAGTCATAGGGGATTTGATGGCAAATAACAATAACAACAACCATGAACTTCCAAAATAGCAAACCACAACCCTAAATATTTTATTTTAGTTTGGGGAAATGAGACGTAATGGTGTAGAAATATTTATTTGGCTGGTCTTATCAGTGAATTAGGTTTTATATCATTATCTTACCTGAGTTGGGTTTTTCTATTGAACCCCTGAAGACCTATCTGAAACAGGAATGAAAAATTATTGTATTTCTGTTTAAACACCATTGTTTTCATTAGAAAATAAGATAGAGAGGGTGAGGAGGGAAAAAAGCTTACCTAAGCTGTAATCCACCTCTGGCCACAACCCATCACTTACTACTGAGGAGTCATAACAACACTCAGAGTAAACCTCCAGCAGGTTTCCATGACTAAATTATAACTGGAGTGGACAGCCCAATAATTCTCCTACAGACCTGCAAAAGGATTCAAACAGCCAGAGACTCACAGCCTTTTGATCATAAGAGACATCTATGACTGCAGTAGGTTACTGGCAATAAGAGATGCAAATCGAAACCACAACAAGGTACAATTTCACTCCAGTAGCAGTGGCAAAGTTTGCCAGGAGCAGCAAGTAATAACGTTGGAGAACATGGAGAAATAGAAACTCTCATACACTGTTTATGGGATTGTAAAGTGGTACAACCACTCTGGAAGGCAGTTTGATGTTTCCTCAAAGAGTTGAACGTAGAAATTCTATATGACCCACCTATTCCACTGCTTGGAATATACTGTGGGAAAACAACAACTGAGGTACAAATAGAGATTTGTACACCAGCGTTCATAGCAGAGTTATTCACCATCTCAAGAACACGGAAACGGCCCGTATGTATAACCATAAATGAATGAGTTGAGCAACTATGGTACATTCACATGATGGAATATTACACAGCATGCAGGAGCAATGATTTTGAAAATCATGAGATAAGTTGGGACAGACTGGAGAGCATTATGCTAAGTGAAGTAAGTTGGTCCCATAAGAACAAATACTGTACAAGTCTATTATTTAGAAATAGAAAGATTATTAATAAAATATGTATGAGGATCCAAGGGAAAGGTGGGGAGCAGAGGGGCAAGGATGGGCGGGCGAGGGGAGGAGATTGCTTAGTCATAGGGTAGCACAATTTGATGGGTAGAGGGAGGGGTGGATAAAAAAGAAATGGGAAAGATCCTGTGTGACAAACAATGCATATGAGCTTTATAAGTAAACCAGTATAAAATAATAATTTTATTTAAAAAAATACTAGCCATCAACCAATGCAGGCTTATAAGCCCAGGATCTTGTTTTTAACCAAAACTGTTTAGGCAAGAGGCAAAGTGGTGGTTGAAAAAGGGAACGAATTTCTGCTAAAGAAAAAGAAAAGATTCCTCTGACTCCCAAGTAGAAAGTACTTCAGGACATTATCATAAAACTCATTGTTGTAGAATCAGAACCAACTCACAGCTGACCTCCTAGTGGGTTTTCAGAGCTACACATGGCACAGGAGAAGACTGCTCAGCTTTCTCCGGTCATACATCTGCTGGGTTTGGGCCACTTGCCTTTGGGTTACTCCTTACCCACTATAACATCAGAGCTCACTATCAGAAATAATAATGCACAGGGTGCTGGAAGAAGGGAGCCCTAGCCTACGTTCAAAGGGTGTGTGGAAGCCCGATGAAGACAACTAGAGTTCTTTGTCGAAAAACATTATCCATGACAAAATTAGGAACACAAATCTAAAAGAGGCTTTTGACAAATGAGTTTTAATGTTGAAGACAAAGATCTAAACGTTCAATACTATGTGTCTTTATCTCCTATTAAAAAGCTACCAGCTCATGACAATCTGACTTATACTTAAAAAAAAAAAAAAACTTTTGGGTTTTTGGGGTTTTATTTATTATTTCAATGAAAATTTACCGAGACTTTGGATTTCCATTCATTCATTGTTGCACTTTTCTCCCCTCCCAACCCTCCCCCCCACCCCCGCCAAGTACACTACCCTCTTGGAAAAGTAAAAGAAAATTCTTTCATTTTTTTACAAATCCTTCCCCAGGTCCACTCCACTATGAAGCATTCACTCTGGACTCCTGTCATGACAAAAATACCTAATCACATATCCCTTTGAAACAATTTTCTCCCTCATCTGTTTCGATGCAGTAAAGGCAATAAAGCAGAAAAGGAAGCTCCCTTCTTTGATAAAGACTGGCAAAATTTTTTTTTGTATGTTTAATTGTAGCTTACAGACAAAGTATTAACAAAGCCAGGATATAAGGTGACAAAAATTAGCATTCGTTCCTATAAGGTGGAGGTTAACAATATCACATACGTGAGTCTTCTCCACACTACTATACTCCAGGATTTCTAGCATCAATTAATCACCCCCAACCCTCTGACTCCTATCTGCCTTTAAGTTCTATAATTCACTAGGAGGTCTCACAGAAGCTCATAAACCCTCAGAAAAATGGTTCACAAGGTTGTTGATAGTGTAGGCTGATGCATGTGGTCACAGAGGTTGATGAAAGATGGACCAGGTGCTGGTAGGGTTGACCTGCTGTGTAACTGCATTTTCTATTACTATTTGTACTGTTCTACAGTGAGTTGTATGTCTTGTATCAACCCTAAGATAGTCTTCCTTCCTACAGCATTCAAAATTAAAGACATAACCCTGAAATTGTTTTTCTCACAGTCCATTTTAGTAATAGTTTATCAGGGAGCTGCTGATAAATGATCTACAGATTGAAGCAACTCCTTTGTGTTATACCTACTGGGCTAAAAAAAGTGTCGTTTGCCTGTTCTCCAGTGTTTTACCATTTTGGTAAAAAGTTATCAGTGGAATTGTTCTGTTGTTCCTACACAATTTTCCCTTCTAGAACAACTTTGAAGATTGGAGGGTGTAACTCTTCCTGGATAGGATCAGTACTAAAATCAACTGTGTCAGTGCCTATATTTTCTTCCTGGGTTTTGCAGCTTTTGTAACAGAAACAAACAAAAAAATATTATGTATCAATCTTTCCTCATTCTGTATTTTCACATGCATCTAATTAGTTAACTCCTCAGGAGTTAGATCCACTAATCCTATGTCCCATGAATAGATCTGCCTTGGGTAAGCGACTGCAACTAAACAGATGCTTTAATCCATGAGTGCTTCTTATCCAACTGAGGAACTAAAGTTTTCACATTTACCTGTATTTCCACAAAAACATGCTACAGTAAGTCTGTGACCTCTCAAACGACAGGCCTGGGGGATTTGCTTCCAAAAGATTGTACCCTTGACCAGCCCTACTCTACACACTCTGAACCAAAAATCAGACTTGGTTTTATTACTACAATGCCTGTTTGGGTTACGATTGCTTGGGGAAAGTGTTTCAGAATTAATAAGCTACCAACACCACCAAAAGGCAGAACTTGTTCAACAGCAACTAAGAACAAACAACAACATCCTGCCCTTACAACTACCAATCCATGCAACTTTAATGGCAAGAGTAAAACTTTCTGTCCACCAATGTGCATAAAGTTTATGAAACAATTACACTCATCCACTTTCTTCAATGTTTCAAAACTATTGGTGGCAGAGTGGGTAGGGTCCTGTGCTGCCAACCCAAAGGCAGGTGGTTCAAATCCACTACCTTCTCAGAGGGAGTAAAATGCACAATCCCCTCCTGTTTGATTTACAACATCTGCAAACCCACTTAAGGATCAGCTCTATGTCGATTCCAATTTGACAGCAATAAGGCAGAATTTTGAAACAAGGTGATTGTAATTATTTGTATTAAATAAACAAAGTAAAATTCCTACTATATAAATGTATGGTAGCTTATTAACTCTTTTTTTTTTTTTTTTGGTAGCTTATTAACTCTTGAACTATTTTCCAAGCATTATAATACAAGCAAGTGCTACAGTAATAAATTTTAAAATTTTGGTGGGTAGAAGGTTTTTCAACTTGGCATAAGCAAGGAAGCAGTGTGTAAATCAATCTACAGTTTTTAGTCTTTTCAGAGGCATTTTATTATTACTATTATTATTCCACTATCCCTGCTAATCAAGAGGTTAGTGATTCAAGGTCACCAACACTTCTGTATAATAAAGATAGGCAGCCTCCCATAAATATTTACTGCCTTCAAAACTCAATGGAGGACTATGAGTCAATTCAAAAGCAGTTGGGTTGGGTTTGCGTTTCTACTCAATTACGAACACCCATTAATGCAATTTATATAATCTTCAAGTGCATTATATCCAGACAAGGTCCCATTTAAAAGGACACCTAATCACAGATGTCAATGAGTAGGACTCTACACATCTTTTGGGAAAACACAATTCAGAGTTCAATGTAATGACCCTATTAGTCATTAAACTTGTTTCAAGAAAAGTTGTTGGGTCCTGTGAACAGGGCCTCTCTATACTTTTATGCTTCCCATTCTTATCCAGTTTCTACATCTCTGCTTTTACTGCTTGCTGTATCATGTGTCCTTTCCTATATGTAGGTCAGAAAGTTTTGAAAAAGCCTTCTTTATAGTCATTTTACCAATGCCCTCCCTTCCTACTGTGTGAAAGTTTTTGCCAATAATCCAAAATGTCCAAAAGCACAGCTAAGTAGAGCCAGAACTAGAACAAAATAACTGTGCCTTCAGATCCTGTGTCCATCCCTGCTCACCGTGCTGCTTCATGGCCCTGCTTCCCCCTCAGAAAAACTTGGAGCAGGACTCAACCAGAGAATTGTAACCTCTATTTATAGACTAATGAAGAGTTTACCAAAGCATTCATGAAAAACACAAATTCTCTGAACCTTTTACAGACAACAGTTTCTTGTGAAGATACAAGAGTGCTCGCTTAAAAACATCTTGCATGAAGTTTTCAAATAAGCGGAAGAGGCGTAAGAGATTGCAAATCACTTCTAGAGATCTTCCAGGTGTCTTTCTGCCCTAACACTCAATAAGTCAAGGCAAAACGTTAATATGCTCTGATATAAAGATAGCTTTATCACAGCTGCAAGATTGAGAGTGAATTTTGCGGGTACCTGACTCAGTAATAGAAAGAGGAAAATCCTAAGAATTTTTCAGTTGAATGAGTTCTTACCCAGATTCTAATCCATGCCTGTGCGTGGAGGTGAATCCCGTCCTTCGGTCTCTAACCACAGAACATCTAAGCTGGTGAGCAGAGAACACAATTTAAACCTTTCCTCCAGCTCAGTAGCCCTGATTATCCAAATCATCACTACTTTATCTCCAGCTGCTACCTGAGCCTCCACTAATTAGTAACTCATTGTCTTAGAGCTCTAATTGCTAGAAAATTCTTACTTATACGTACGGATTTTGTTTTCTCAAGGCTTCTAGCAATTGCTTGCTAGTGTACTGCATGGTGGGCTGCCTCCCGAAGGATCAGCTGTTCATTTCAGAGTCACCATAGGTTAGTAGTGAGAGATAGTTTGTCTCAGAAACAAGTGGAGATTGGGTTTGGGTTTTTCTATCCACTGGAACCCACAGCATAATTGTGAGGCTCCCTCTGCCCAGCAAGTCTTAGATTTCAGGTGGTTCTCATCTACAGCACTTTTTCTCTACATAGTAACACCATGCCTTCTATAAGCTTCCATAGAAGGGATCCTTCTCAATCACTTCTCATGGAACTTGCTTTAGTTTGTTAGAGCTACTCCAAACAAGTGGTGACAAATATTGAACACAACATTCAGAGAAAGTCTAAAAATATTAAATACTGCAACTCTTGTTTCTCATAACCAATGATCATGGTATCTCCCTTGCCAGGTAAGTATAATAAGTATAATACTCTAAGTATAGTAAGTATAATACTCTAAGATTTCTACCAATATGTGCAGTCAGAGATTGATAAAATGCAATCAAGATGCATTAATACTAATGGGTGACTGGAATGCAAAAAAATATGGAAATAGAGAAGAAGGATGAGCAGTTAGAAAATATGGACTAGGTGACAGAAATGAAGCAGGAGACAGAATGATAGAATTTTGCACAATCAACAACTTATCCATTGCAAATACATTTTATAAGAAACACAAATACAGGCTATATACATGGATTTCACCTGATGGTATGCATAGGCATCACATCGATTACATCTGTTGAAAGAATTGCTGGAGAAGCTCAGTATCAGCTGTGAAAACTAGGCCAGGTGCTGATTGTGGAACAGACCACCAACTATTTATATGTAAGTTCAAGCTGAAGCTAAAGAAAATTAAAACAAGTCCACAGGAATAAAAATTTGACCTTGAGTCTATCCCACCTGAATTTCAAAACCATCTCAGGAACAGGTTTGAGGCCTTGGATATTAAAGAGCGAAGACTGGATGAGCTGTGGGAAGATAACAAGAATATCATCCAGGAAGAATGTAAAAGGTCATTACAAAGAAAGAGGCAGAAGAAAAGACCAAGATGGATGTCAGAAAAAACTCTAAATATTGCACTGGAGCACCAAGGCAGCAAAGCAAAGGAAAGAAATCAAGATATTAAGGAGCTGAACAGAAGATTCCCCAGGGCAACCTGAGAAAATAAAGTATTACGATGAAATGTACAAGGAGCTGGAGTGAGAAAATCAAAAGTGCCAAACTCTTTCGGCATTTCTTAAGCTCAGGGAACTGAAGAGCAAATTCAAACCTCGAGTTTCAATACTTAAGGATACTTTGAGCAGAATATTAAATGATTCAGGAATCATTAAAAGATGGAAAGAGTATACAGAGTCATTTTACCAAAAGGAATTGGTGGATATGGAAAAATTTCATGAAACAACTTTATGTGCAAGAGCCTGTGGTGATAAAGGAAGA
>NW_006399759.1:28202013-28203102 GCF_000299155.1 Elephantulus edwardii | reverse complement strand
TTTTCAATCTATATGTGGAACAGATTATCTGGGAGGCTGGGCTCTATGAAGAGAAATGTGGCATCAAGATTGGAGTAGACTCATCAACAATCTGTGTTATGGAGATGACATGACCTGTTTGCTGAAACTGCAGAGGACCACAAGTGTTTGCTGCAGAAGGTTAAGGACTGCAGCCTTCAATATAGATTGAAGCTCAACATCATGAAAACAGATTCTGACCACTGGGCTGATTGGCAGCATCATGATGGATGATGAAGAGATTGAGATCATTGGCACCTTCAGTTTGCTTGGCACTACAGTCAACACTTTTGGTACCAACAGCCAGGAAATTAAAAGATGAATTTCATTGGGAAAGTCTGCTGACAGAGACTTCTTCAAAATACTGAAGAACAACGATGTCAGTCTGGAGACTAAGGTGTGCCTGATACAGGCCATGGTCTTTGCAATCACTAGTTATGCATCAGAGAGCTGGACAATGACTAGGGTTGATAGGAGAGTTGATGCCTTTGAGCTTCTGTGCTCAAAGTTGAGTATTGGATATATCACAGACTGGTAGGAGAACAAACAA
Source organism: Elephantulus edwardii (assembly GCF_000299155.1). Classification (NCBI taxonomy): domain Eukaryota; kingdom Metazoa; phylum Chordata; class Mammalia; order Macroscelidea; family Macroscelididae; genus Elephantulus; species Elephantulus edwardii. Next base: position 28,202,534 of record NW_006399759.1, on the reverse strand, counting down.
ACTCATCCTGGAGAAGGTGAAGCCACGCTGCTCCTTGGAGGCAAGGATTCTGATGCTCCATCTGACATACTTTGGACTTGTTGCAAGGCGGGATCAGTGCTTGTAGAGGGAAGTCATGCTTGGGAGGGTGGAGGGACAGCAAAGGAGAGGAAGACCCTCCGAGAGATGGATTTATTCAGTCACTGGTGTAATGGAGATAGGCATGTTGGAGACAATAAGATTGGCAAGGGATATAGCAGGGCTTAGGACTGTTGTACACAGTATTGTTCTGAGTCACAGGCAACTCAATGGCATATAACATCAACAACAACATTCTATAATTCAGCACGTTAAATCCAGAGTAGTGTGACATTTAATACAGCAGATGATAATTGATAGAGTGGAGGTTTGAGACCATCCAGTGGCTCAGTGGTAAACATTTGAAAAGTCACCACTGGGCCAATTGGCAGCATCATGATGGATGGTGAAGAGATTGAGATTGTTCACAGCTTCAGTTTGCCTGGCTCCACAGTCAACACTCT
>NW_006399759.1:28175653-28201423 GCF_000299155.1 Elephantulus edwardii | reverse complement strand
GGCACATAACAACAACAACAACAACCCAAAGGTACTCAGTTCTAATCCACCAGCCACAGAACAAATATGGACAATCTCCCACTTGCAGTTTACTGCCTCTGGAGATTCTGCTATGAGTTGATTCCAACTAAATGCTACCTAACAACAGCACGAGGCATCTTAGATGAAAGAATTGGCTACCTACTTTTTAAAAAGAAGTCATTAAAAATGCACAATTCTATTCAGACACACTTGAGGTCAACATGAATCAGCATCAATTTGACAGAATATGATTTTTGCCTATATTTTGATTCCCTCACTATATTGCTAGGTCTACAAAAGAGGAACACTGCATTTATCTTCATATTTCTGGTAGTTTTCTTAACCCTTTAACAAATCTGTTGAAGTCTACTATGTGCTAAGAATGTATATACTCAGTTGATATTCACCTATGAACAAAATTGGAAAAAGAAAACTTTCCTGAACCTTAGATCTAAAGGGATAGAAAGTATGGTAAAAGAGGAATATAGTATTTAACAGATACTTGGGTGGCATAAGCCCCAAATGTGTTATTTGTTCCTACTAACCTAAGGCCTAGTTGTTTGAATTTACTTAGCAGCATGTTGAAGAATGTATGGTGATCTTCCCGGAAGATTGTTATTGTTATTAGGGGGCATCCAGTCGGTTATGACTCACAATGACACTATGTACAACAAAACAAAACTCTACCTGGTCTTATAGGAAGCTCTGGCACCTAGTGGTAAGAAGTTGCGCTGGCAACCATAAGGTATGAAGTTCAAATCCACCAGCTGCTCTGAGAGCGAGAAAAGAGCAAACTCCTCCCACGGTATTAACTGCTTCCGAAAATGTGCTGAAGGGTCAGCTATAGGTTGGTTCCAACACAGCTGCATGTAACAATGACCTGGTCTTGTATCATGCTTATAATCATTGCAATATTTAAGCACGTTCTTGGAGCAATTTTGTCAGCCCATCTCATTGAAGATTTCCCCCTTTCTTTACTGGCCCTCTCTATTACCAAGCATGATGTCTTTCTCCAGGGACTGGCTTGCCCTGTAACACATAGTAAATGAGATAAAGTCTCATCACTCTTACTTCTAAAGAATATTCTGGGTGCACTTTTCCTAAGACATATTTGTTGGTTCTTTGGGCAATCCATGGTATAGTCAAGATATTCAATAAAGATTAATCAATAAAGATTGGAGCCAACTTTATGGAGCAGTTAGTTCTACTCTAACAAATGTAAGCGCCAGTTAGCATTTTAATTGTCATGTGTTTTAATACAGTGGATGGTCAAGTGAATGGAAAGGGATACCTCATAGCCTGCTTATTACCTGCTGCACTCTACATGACTTTATGAAAATCATACAGGAGTGCCTCAAAGGCTCGTGGAGGATGATTCATCCTCTTCCCACAGAGCAATGCTGGGACAGTGGATAAACAGCCCCTTTTAACTGCAGATCTCAAGGTAGGTTTCTGTGGGCTTCTACAAGTCTGCCCTCCTTCTTTCGTGTAGATTCCCTAGAAGAAGAGGCATTTCTTTTTCTTTCTTTCTTTTTTTTTTTCTTTAAGAGAAAGCTCCACAGCTTCATCTAAGTGCAAAGGGATGTTGGAGACTTTAAACACATTTCTTCTGGCCTTCTGCCCTGAGCTTCCTTGCAGATGCACTTTTCAGGAAGGAGAAAGTCAGAGCAGAGGGATGATTTGCTGACAGGCTAAAAAGACTTCCCAGAGCCCAGAAAGCCACCACTGCTGTGTCATCCACTCCACAGAGGACTACGCTCAATTAGGAGACTTCAGACATGATTGTCATAGCAGCAGATTATCTGATTTTCAACATCTGTCTGCTGATTTTTATCTTAGGAATCAGTCTCCTATTTTCAGTGGCAATTGTTAGACAACAGTGGATTTCATCCCTCGATTCCTTCTAGAATTTTTGCTTATTCTGGTCTCTTTCTTTCCTGCTTTATTTTCAATCTACAAACATAATATCCCCGCAGAAACAGGCTCTTTACCAGTTTTAAGATGGATTGTAATAGCCTTTGCTTCCTTAGGAAGTCCTAGAGGGGTATAAACAACTAATAGTCACCCAGTCATCTACTAGCCAAAATGCTGAAGGTCTGAGCCTCACCTAGAAGTGCGTAGGAAGAAATGTTTAGTGATCTACTTCTGGAAAAAATGCTATGGAACAAAGTTCTATGCTAATACGTATGTGAGTTTCATGAGTGGCAACAACTTGATGGCAAATGAATGCTTCTTCTTTTGTAAATGGCTGGCTTACAATTTCTTTCAGGTTTGTTGGAACTTAATTCAGCAGCTGTGCAGATAGTCCAAACCTCAAACCATTAAATATTAAATTTCAATATGGTGGCAAAAAAATTCTCTTCCAAAAACTCTTATTTTTAATTGTGTAAGACCATTGTTGTAGAAAGTGTATGAGGATCTAATGAAGAGAAGGTGGGTGAGGATGGTCTGGGTGGGAGGTTTTGAGGGTTAATCATAGGGTCCCACAATTTGCTGGGTGGAGGGAGGGGTTGTTGTTGTTGTTGTTGTTTTGTGCCATCGAGTCGCTTGCGACTCATAGCGACCCTGTGTACAACAGCCCTACACTCTGTTCTGTCCTGTGCCAATCTCACTGTCTCTGACACACTCATCCCGATTACCCCAGTCACTGAATCAATCCACCTCATAGAGGGCCTTCCTCTCCTGTGCTGTCCCTCCACTCTCCCAAGCATGATGTCCCTCTCCAAGGACTGGTCTCTCCTTACAACATGTCCAAAGTATGTTAGACGAAGCCTCAGAATCCTTGCCTCCAAGGAGCCACCTGGTTTAACCCTCTCCAGGACGAATCTGTTTGTTTTCCTAGCAGTCCATGGTATTATCAATACTCTTCTCCAGCACCACAGCTCAAAGGCATCAATTCTCCTTCTATCCTCCTTAGTCATTGTCCAACTCTCTGATGCATAACAAGCGATTGCAAAGACCATAGCCTGTATCAGACGCACCTTAGTCTCCAGAGAGACACCGTTACTGTTCAGTACTTTAGAGAGGTCGTAGATAAAGGAAATGGGAAAGATCTGGTGTGAAAAACAATGTATATGAACTTTGTAAGTAAACCAGCATAAAATAAAAATTTTAGTTACATTTTATAAAAACCCCAACAACCCTTATTTTAGAATATAGATGCTGAGGTCCAGAAAGAGGCTTTGCTGCCTCACTGAAGACAGACTTTTCCAGGGGCAAGATTATATCAGTGTCGACAAAGAACCTGGAACCACACCACAGAATACAGATGTTTTTGTTATGTGCCATTGAGTCATCTCCAACTCACAGCAACCCTATGCACAACAGCTCTGAAAGCTGTCCTATCCTGACCCAATCTCATTATCTCTGACACACGTAACTCCATTGCCTTAGTTACTGTGTCAGTCCATCTCATGCAGGGTCCCTCCACCCTTCCAAACATGATGTCCTTCTCCAAGGACTGGTCTTTCCTGGCAACACGTAAAACAGAACCTCAAAATCCTTGCCTTCAAAGAGCAACTTGGTATTATCCTCTGTCGGATAGACCTGTTTGTTCTCTTTACAGTTCACAGGATATTCAACATAGTTCTCTAACGCCACAATTCAAAGGCATTGATCCTTCTCCAGGCACCCTTAGTCATTGTCCAGCTTTCTGATGCAAGTAGTTGCATAGACTATGGCCTAAATCAAGTGTAACTTAGTCTCCAGACTGACATCATGGCTCTTTAGCACCCTGGAGAGTTCTCAGACAGCAGATATTCCCAATGCAATTAGCTTTATCTTTTTTATTTCTTGATCAAGTAATAAGTGACAATGGAAAGTCAAAGTTAATGCTTACATGTTCTTTTGACAAGGGAAGAAACAGAAAAATGAAAGTGCAACATAGCCAAGACCAGCCAACACACCCAGCCCTGGTCCAGAAGAAGCCTTTTCCAATCATTCTTGGATATAAAGCCAGAGTGCTCTTAGAAGCATGTATGGCGCTTTCTCAAAAAGTTGCAAATAGAGATACCATTTGACCCAGCAATTCCACTACTGAGAATATATCCCAAGGAGACCATGTCTGCCATCCAAGCAGATATTTGCACACCCATGTTTATCACAGCTCTGTTCACAATAGCAAGGAGTTGGAAACAACCCAGGTGCCCATCAACAAACGAATGGATAGAGAAGCTGTGGTATATTCACACAATGGAATACTATGCTTCATTGAAAAACAAGGAACTCATTCAATATTATTCAAAATGGGTGAGCCTGGAGGACATTATGCTGAGTGAAATATTTCCGTCACAAAAGGACAAATATTGCATAGTGCCACTGCTGCAAAATGGGACTGATATCAGGGTGGGGTAAGACTGAGAAAAACTGGATAAATTGTGTATACTGCACTGAAACAGACGAGGGACTGAATAATTTAAAAGCGATGTACGATAGGGTATTATGGTTATCACAAGAGTCCACAATTAAGGTTGCATAGTGGAATGTACTTGGGGCGGTGGGAGGGGTGCGGGGGGATTGTGTACCAGGGAGGGAGTCTTTCTTTTAGTTTTGAAAGAGAGGAGCGAACTGGGGAGGGGGGCTGGGGGAGAGGGCTGGACGGGGAGAGAAGTGAAACAATGAATGAATGGAAATCTAAATCCTCTGTAAATGTTCATTAAAATTATTAATGGGGAAAAAAAGCATGGATCGCAATAAGTTATTTCACACGCTTTGGGCATGTTACAAGAAGAAGCCAATTCCTGGAAAAGAACATTATGTTTAGAAAAGTTCAGGATTCTTATAACACATAATGAATGAGAATGACTGTATGAAACACAATGTGAATGAAATGTGAATGAATGATAGTATAACACAATGTGTATAAACTTTGTATGCAAACCAATATAAAATGATGAAAAGAAATAGCTAGTAGCACACACAAAAAATATGTGTTTAGAAAGCCTTGGGAAAACTGCAGTATAGCCAAGAAAAACTGCAGCATTTTCTTTATACTACTAGGTCTGTTTTATGGAATTCTAAATAAATTTTATTTCTTTTCAAATCTAATTTTAGTATTGAGGGTTTATGATAACCAATCCGAGGATTGGTTTTGAGAAAATAACTACTGTCCAGGAAGAGTTCAGGCTGTGTAGTGTGTAAGCATTAAATACCTTTATCCATAATTGTCAAACAAAATAATCAAGAGTGCTATTGCATCAACTAAAGGATTAAAGTGTATAAAATCCGTTACATTAAATGTTAACTAAATGTAACCATTAAAAGTATGAGTATTGACCCATGATTGGTTTTCATTAATTTTATGAATACCCTTAAAAGGTATTCAACTGTTTCTCAAACTTACACAAACTACTCACTCACACACACACACACACACACACACACCCACACACATAGGGTCCTTGAAAAAGAGGAAGACCATCAAAGTGATAGATGATGACTGTGACATCAGTGTGCTAAGATACAGTACAGATTAGAAGTATGACACAAGACTGTGCAGTGTTTCATTCTGTTGTTAGCAGGGCCTGCTATCAGTTGAAGCTGATTTGAAGGTGCTTGACAGCAAATTCAAGAACACAGCAGGACTTCTAAGATCTAGGGTAAAGGAAAAATTATTTCAATTTATGCTGAAAGTGTGGCTAAAGATATGGTCTTCTCAAAATTACAAGGCAGATAATGAATGGTAAGACTGGCTTCTGTGATTGCTAAAGCAGACAGCCAGATACCTCTCAGCAGAGCAACCTTCTTTTGCCAGCAAAGGGAACATAAAGGTGGGTCTCCTGTTCTGATTAATGGGCAGTGTTCTCCCTCTTAACTCATTCTTGGAATGAGACTATTGGCGTATCTGCCAGGCTCACGCCTTCTAAATTTGGAAGCACATGCATAAATTATCAAATTAAATTTCCTAAAGCAGAGCTTCTAGTCATGCCCCTGATCAGAGATCCTCAGTAACTCACAAAAACCTGCAGGTTTAAGGAAAACAGCTTTGCGGCAAGCCAGGCTTGCCTCAAAGAGTCATTTTATTCCCTCAACACACAAGCAGAGCTAAAAGACTCACTAACACTGTCATTTTTAGTAACTCCTCTATATTTCTATTTCAGGGTCTAGCTGTATCCTAAAGGCTGCAAATATTTTTCAGTGACAAATAAAAAGTACATCTGTCCTGTACCAGTTATACTTCCTAAAAGCTACATAATTCCAATGTGATGGCAAGCTACACAAGTCACAGAATCAAAGAATCTATTATTTTGTAGATGTTCAAGGTAATTAAAAAGAATGCAGGGTGAGGAATATGACAGTGACATCACACAGATCTTCACTGAAAGCAGAAAAATAGCAGAACAATGGTTTCCTGTGTTCTATTGACTATGAAGAGATATTCAACTTTGTGGATCCTAAAAAAATATGGATAATATCACAAAGAATGAGACTTCCAGAAGACTTACTTGTGTTTATGCAAAATCTATACATATACCAAGAGACAGTCCTTGAACAGTACAAAGGTATACTGCATAGTTTAAGATGAGGAAAGGCTTGTACCTGAGTTATATCTTTTCACTGTATTTATCCAGTCTGTATGTTGAGTAAAAATTTAAGAAGCTGGATTATAGGAGAAATATTTAGACATCAGGATTGGAAAAAGATTCACTAACAACCTGAAATAAGACTATGATAAAAGTATAAGAAGTATTTCATGATAAAGACCTAAGACTAGTGAATTCAGAATGGATTATACTTCAACTATAGAATACAAACTTCAGAATGGATTATACCTCAACTATAAATTACAGATTTTAGAATAGATTATATCCTTTGTAAATTAAAAAAAATCCTCAAAATTGGACCAATAAGCTGTTGTTGGTTGTCGTCGAGCCGAGCGCAACTCCTAATGACTCCATGAACAGAAGACTTAATACCTTTCCATAACTATTGTCTTTTCTCCAAGTTCTTAGAGTTTCCAGAGGCATGTGGTTTAGGAAACAAATGCCACTCCTGTTTCCAAATTTGTTTTATAACTGGGAGCTTCACCAAAGACTATCCACACTGGGAAACCATTCTGGTATTTGATACCCAAATGGTACAAAGTTTAGCATCACAGCAAACCCAGGTGACTTCATACTGCACATTGACAAAGAGTGATGTACAAAGTGGAAAAGTGTTCCTCCAGATGTAACAACACTAGTTTCAATTAGCAGTGGTTAAGTGTCATCAAGTCAAATACAACTGAGAGTAGGTTTTGCACAAAAGACCTGAACTCTTTTCTGTAACTAACATCATTTCTGTACAGAACTCTGTTCCATAACTAACATCATTTCTGTATATTTATGGAGTGTAGAAAGTTTGTAGAGTTTAGAGACTTTGTAGAGCTTCCAGAGGCATCTAGTTTAGGAAGTGAATGCCACTCCTGCTTCCCAGCATAAATCAATCTGGAAGCTCATCCATACATTGTACATAATGGGTAAGCATTACGGTATTTGACAAGACTATGGAGCAATGTGAAGCATCACTGCAACACCAAGTTGTTTAGTTCAATATACAGAAAAAGATTGCTGTATCATTTAAGGAATATACATTTGAAAACTAATAAAACCCCTGTGGGGTTTTAAAGCCACACCTTTGAGCAAACCTCCACCCTAGGCAAAGGCTCAAGGACACCCGCTCTTGGGGGAAAAAGAGCACTAATACACATCAAACACGATCCCAGAAACTTCCTTTATGTGCACAACAGGACAAATTCCCAGAGTGGAAGCTCCAGGCCCTGGCCTGCAGTCTTCCAGGTAAACAGACAAAGGGGGGGATGGGGGGAACACCAAACCATCCTAATACACAAAGAAAATACTGAAGTCAAGGATTTTATTTTACTTAGATATTCAATCAATGAAAATAATAGAGAAACCAAACAATGTAGGCATTAGGCAAATCTGTTGCAAAAGAACTTGTCAGAATATTAAACAGCAAAGATGCCCTTTTGAGTACTAAAGTGTGCCTGCCCTAAGCCATGGTCTTTTCAATTGTTTCGTGTGATTGTGAAAGTTGGAATATTAACAAGGAAGATTCGAGAAGAACTGATGCCTTTGAATTTGCATCCGTGTTAGCAAAGGATATTGAACATACTATGAATTACCAGAAGAAGAGAGAAATTGGTCTTGGAAGAATTAAGCCAGAATGCTTCCTACAAGCAAAGATGGCAAGACCGCATTTCATAGACTTTAAGTATGTTATCAGGAGAGACCAACTCGTAGAGAAAAGCATTATGCTTTGTAAAGTAAAGAGTCAATATAAAAGACAAAGACTCTTAATGTGATAGATTGACACAGTTCTGTAACATTGGACTCAAACATAGCAACGGTTACAAAGACAGAATAATACCTAGTAATATTTCATTCTGATGTACATGAGTCAGAAGTGACTTGGTAACGTTTACCAAAAGCAAAAATCTGGAGTTATTAATACATTCCTCTCCCTGTAGTTAACACAGATACTTGGATTTATTAAATGCTCAAAACAACATTATGTAATTGTTGTTGTTAGGTGCAGTTGAGTGTAAGTCAGGAAACCTATGGGCAACATAACCTGAACCCTGCCCTATCCTGTGCCATCCTCACAATCTTTTTGAGACTTTTGAGCTTGTTGGCACCGTCACTGAACCAATCCATCTCACTAATAGTACTCTCCTCTTTCACTGACCCGTCACCTTTCCAACCATGATGCCCCCTCCAAGGAATAGCCTCTTCTACCAACATGCCCAAAGTATGTGAGGTGAGCTTTATCATCCTTGCCTCCAAGGAGTCCCCTGGCTGCACTCTGCACAAGTCATGTCTGTTTGTTCTTTTGGAAGTTCAAGAGATATTTAGTACTTTTCTCCTGCACCACAATCTCAAAAGAACCACTCTTTTGTCATCCTTTATCATTGTCAAGCTCTCAGATGCATAGCAAGTAATGGAAAATACCATGGCCTAAATCAGGCGTACCTTAGTCCTCAAACTGACATCATTGCTTCTCAGTAATTTGGAATGGTCCCTGACTACAGACTTGCCCAAAGTAATATATCTCCTGATCCTGACCACTGGTACCAATGGTATTGATTTTAAAACCAAGTAAGATGAAATTGTTGACAATTTCAATCTTTTCTCTACTTATCATAATGTTATTTATCAGTTCAGTGGTAAGAATTTCTGTCTTCTTGAAGTTGAGATGTAATCAGTAATGAAGGCATAATTTTTTTCTTTATCTTTTGCAGCAAGTGCTTCAAATCCTCCTCACTTTCAGCAAGCCAGGGTATGTCATCTGCATAATGAATGTTGTTGATAGGTCTTCCTCCGATCCTTATGCCATACTCTTCTTCATAGAGTTCAGCTTCTTCTATTATTTTCACTATATAGATTGAGTAGATTTGGAGAAAGAATGCAATCCTGGTGAAAATTTTTCCTGATTTTACACCACGCAGGATTTCTCTGCTCTGTTCAGACAATGGCTTGTTGGTATAGATTTCATATAAGCATAATCATGCAATTAATTAATTGATTGATTAATTGATGATCCTGATTCTCATTTAACATGTGTGGAGACTGAGTCTCAAAGTGAGTTCTGATTTTCTCAAAACCACAGACTAATGAATGTCAGAATAAGAACAAAATCTAGATACTCAGATTCTCAGAATCTTTTCTTGCTTTCTTCTGAACACTTTTTCTTTATGAAGTTCTTAAATATTATAAGAATAGCCACAAACTAAATTACTTTCAAACAAAATTTGAGAAGGCATCATGCTTGTGTTCAGTAGATCCCAAAATTAGTCTTCAAGTGCCATCTCATTAAGCTTCAAGGAGGGAGACCTGAGTCCAGAGGTTTCACCTCTTTCTTAAGACAACTATGAGTATGACTCATCCATTCAACTTACTATAAAAATGTTTTAATTATGTGCTATGCATCAAACACAGCATAAGATGTTTTAAAGTACTTAATATACTTCATTTAATGGTTCCGTACATTATATAAGCTTAGTGTTATTTTCTAGTTTATCCTTGATATAAGTGAGCTCTAAGCAGTAAAAAATTTACACAAGATTGCAAAGCTCATGGCTAACAGAGCTGGATATTATCCCAAGTGACTGGGTGACATTCAGAAACATGAGCTTTGCTTCTCTTATGTTATTAAGAGAAAAATGAAACTCTGACCCTGTATGGGAGAACCTAAACTCTTGAGGAGACTGTAGCACATAAAAGATGATTACAACACAGCACGATGGGTTTTAAGATAAGAGTTAATTAGGGTGTTAGTTGGAGCATTAACTAGGGCTGAGTAGTTGGGTCTGAAAGGCATAAAATCAAGGAAAGACTTCCTAAAGAGGTAACACTTAATTTACTACTTTTGTTTTCCATCTGAGGAAGAAAATAATATAAAAATCTACTGCACCTCTAAATACTGCCCTGGCAAGTATTCAGACTTAGTTACAAAATGCCTAGAAATTATCAACTTCAGTGGAGAATTTCAGAAGCTTTATCTCTAAAATATTTAAAAACAGTTCCTCCACCCTCCTGCATAAAATACTGGGGGATTGAAAAAAGGCTATATCTCCTCTGCAGTTGAAGAACTCACCTGCATACCTACTGAGTGAAGGAAGAACACAGATTTTACATCTCAAAGGCTGAAATCCTGGTTTCCATCTGAGACTTGAATTGCTATCCTTTTGCATCCAGAGTCAGCTTGAGTTTCATCTACCAGTTTGCTTAGTAGTGAGGGGGGGGGGAGGTCAGCAGCAGGAGGAAAAATTAAAAAAGGGGAAAAAATGCTTCTCATTCGACCCTAGAGTTGAGCAGAGGTATCCAAATGGGGAAGGAGAGATCCAGAAAATGGCATGATCATACCACATTCCCCAGCCTCATCTGCTTTAAAGGCAGAACTCTAACATTAGCAAAACTAAAGCTCTCCCACTGCAGCCAACCTCTATGGACTTCATGGTTGGAGTAGTTTATCTGCTGAACACCCCCTTGAAAAGTCATGGTGGATTCTTTTCCCATTTCTAAAGAACACGTGGAAAGCCAAGCTGAGCTTGAGATCAACATGAGGCTAGCAGTGTTCCACATTCATCACATAATTTCTTCTAAATGCATGACGCCCTTATCCAGCCCAGTAATCTATTGATCGAAACTCCCTCTTAATTTTGATGTTCATTTGTTTTTTATAAGAACTCCAGCATCATCGTTAAACAGGAGGGAATCTTTTTATTGAACTCTTCCTATATACCAAAGAGCACACTATTTATTATATTTAATACCCAAATCCACCACATTATCAGGTGTTTAGTAGTCCCGTTTGCCACTGAAGTTAAGGTTAAACACTGCAGCCTTCAATATGGATTGCATCTCAATGTCAAAAAAGTAAAAATCCTCACTACTTTACCTACAGTAAACATTATATAAAATGGAGAAAGGATAGAGACTGTCAACAACTTCATCTAACTTGGATCCACAATCAATATACTTAGGACCAGTAGTCAGGAGGTCAGGAGATGCTTTGCACTGGGAAAGTCTTTAGTCAGGGCCCTATCCAAATCATTGAGAAGTAACGATGTCACTTTGAAGTCTAAGACATGCCTGATTGAAGTCATGGTCTTTTCAGTCGCTTGCTATGTACCTGAGAGCTAGATAATGATATAGGATAATATAAGAATTGATGCTGAGATCTCAAGGACTGACAAAAGAACAAACAGATATGTTTTGGAAAAAGTGCATCCAGAATGCTCCTTAGAGGCAAGAACGATGAGGCTTCATCTCACATATTTTGGACGTATTGCTAGGGGAGATGATTCCCTGAGGAGGAACATTATCATGCTTGGGAAGGTGGAAGGATAGTGAAGGAGAGAAAGACCCTCAAACAGGTGGGTTAACATGGTGAAGGGTTGAGTGTGTCAGAGATTGTGATGGCACAGGTTTGGACAGGGTTCAGACCAGTTGATCATAGCATCACTATGAGTCTAACAATCCAACACCTAACAACACAACAAGTAGGGAATTTAGCTTTATGAAGGTATAAAAGTGTATGTACTTTGACTTCTTCTCAACATGGTTTGGGAATCCAGACTCTGTCACTCCAAAACCTTCGCTCTTTCCTAGAACTATCTTCCTGTAATTTTCACATACCCAAGGTATCCATGGAAGGAGCATCGGTGGTACAGTTCAAGGTGAATTATGCTACTAACTGACAGGCTGAGCTTCTCAAATGTACCAGATACTCTTCAAGAGAAAGTTGAGCAGTCTTCTCCCATTTGTGGTTTACACCCTCAGAAATCTGATGAAGTTCCCTAAGAGTTGGGACCAACTCAACAGCACTGAATGAGTAAAGTGTCAATGGAATCCCATTTGGAAATGAGTTGTTCTCATTTTATTCCTAGTGAGGGTGAACATATGATTAACTCTGTTTTTACTTTTCAGTCAGTCTTTAACTTGAACTAGCCAAGTCACCTCCCTGTACTCTCTTTGCCTTTCATAGAGATCTCTGCCTCCTCACAGCCATTCCCTTTAAGTTCAATCTAGAACATTTCTCTGACCTCCTGCTTTGCCCAAGAATGTGTTACTCTATCACAACATCACCTTAGCAGAGCTATGGAAGACTTGCAGGAGAACCCTTTACCAAAGCTATCAAGTGGGGCTGCCTCCCCCGAGTGCTTACAAAGAGAACAACAGTGTGAAATCAAGAGAAATAGTTGACAAAAGCCCCAACCAGCTCCATAGTTCTCATTATTCTTTCAGGTAAACAATGTGGGAAGATATACGTGTTTGTTCCTTTTTCTCCTTTTCTGTTTGGAAATTTAATTGTGCAAAGATGTGTTTAGCACCCCCAAAGTTCCAGGTCCTGTGCTTGGCAGTATTTGTAGCCCAAGGATAAGTCAGGTTTGGTAAGAGAAAGGATATAAAACAGAAAGTCAGAGCTAAGAGAACAGTGCTATGGTGAGGCCCATGTAGTGAGTAATGGATATCTAGGGAAAGATCATTCACCTTGCCTGCCAGATAGGGAGAATTTCCTATGCCACATAAGGGAATTTGGTCTTGAGTATTTCAATAACAACATGCTTTTAAGAAGAGAGATGTCCGAATGATTGCATACAACACACTGTCCATGAATGATACTCAATGTATATGAATGATTGTATAATAGCATAAATAAAATGATTAAAACAAGAGATGAGATGACCAAATTTGCTTTAGTATAATCTTTCTAGCAATGTGTATTTTCAAGATCACAAATGCCTCTCTCCCAGCAGTGAACCTGGCAGAAAGTTCACTGATTTCACAAGCATTTATGTAGTTACGTTTATTATTGGCTAGGCTCTGGAGAGAAATTAAATCCTTGCCTTTGGAGAGTAAAAGAGTCAAGTAAACAGGCTATTAAATGCAGCAAGATGGCAGTGAGGAGAACCAGCTCATTCAGTCTCTAAAGACGTCAATCCTAGCTCCCCAGGAACTACATTGGAGCCTGAATCATGGTATGAATTACAGCATTTCACAAGAAACATTGGGAAGGTAGACAGAACAAACAGAGAAGATTGCTCAGGGCAGCAGAGCTGGCACATGCAAACACCTGGAGATGAAAGAGAAGTGTCTCACCCTGAAGTCAGCCCTTGTATAGTGTATGGACTTGGGAGGTGCTGTGCAAAAGACACACCAGGCACGCTCAGTCAATCCAACTGAGATGTCTGCAGTGAGGAGCAGACTGAAGGCAGGGACAGGGAATCTGTATGGACAGAGCATGAGGACAGGAGGGTCAGAACTTAGGGCAAAAAGAATAAAGATGGAGAAAGGCATGAGGTAAGAATATTTGTTTGCAGTATCAGGGGTAGAGGGAGATGGACAGAATGGACCCAAGTTATTATACTTTAAGTAAAAAGGCAAGACTGCTTTAGAAAAATTGTACAAAGCAAATACCTCAGCAAGAGTCTCCGCATAGAAGGAATACATTCCATGTCCAGATCCTAATGAAGACTATGGTGGGCTGTGTGATCTATGTAAGCATCTCTAGGTTCCAAGAAGTAGCTGGTGGATATATTGGCTTTCAACTACCAAGCTGTCCAGAGCTCTGGCTCTTTTACTTGACTGATCAAGTACACAGAAACAGTAAGAACCTGTGTTCATTGCTAAGGTGAGTTTCCCAGGGCCTGATGTGTCAAAGTTGTATAGCATGTTGCCTTGCTAACCAAAAGACTCCTGACTCCAGTGGTTCAAATTCATCAAACACTCCTTCAGATGGTCAATCTCCTCTTATTAAGATGCACAGTCTAGGAAATCTTTGTCAGCATCACTTCTAGTTGGAATCAATTTGATGGCAGTGAGATTAGGTTTTTTGAGGTTTACCTAGAGCCAAATCCCACAAACGATGAGGAAAAAAGAGAAGACTGGGATGACTTCCAGGATGGATTGTGCTGGGAAGAACTAAGAGCAGACCAAAAGTAGGTTTTGTTGAAGATGGCCAGAGTCAGCAGGGTGAGGTGAAGATAGTGAGATTGGGGGGGCGGGGGGAATGGAAATAGCAGATACTTCAAACAATAAACCACCTGAGGTGATCTTCACAGAAAGCAATGAAGAGGACAGATAAGAGCAAGTGCCCTTAGGTACCCTTACACAAAGACAGGAAATTTCATTTCTCTACCCTTTAGGGCACTTAACAAACTGAGATCATAATCCCTACCCCATTTCATTCCTGTAACTTTCAGGAAGAATGAAAATAGCAGGATGAAAGTAAAGGTACTGTGTGTATGTCAAACTCTGTGATGACGAGTATAAAGGCAGAAATCGTTTAGGAACCTATACGCACGACAGGGGAAAATACAAGTATGAATGAAATGTTAAGAGTGAGATACTGTGCCAGCTATTTCTCCAAGATTTGCTATAATGTTTAATCAGTTCTCCTTGTCTTTTAGGTCATATAGCTCTGGTGTGTCCACTTACTGTACAGAGGTATCTTGTGGTTGCTGTGAGGCTGAACACTGTGACACTGATGTGTCAAATGTGTTAATGGTTACCCAATGCGGACTGAGAGTGGGGTGAAGCTCCCCGATTAAAACAAGCTTGGAAGCAGGAGTGGCACCCCTTTCCTTAACACCTTGCCTCCAGGAATCCTATGAACCTGGAGAAAGGATGAAAGTCATGCAAGTGTTGAGGATTTTCATTCATAGGGTCGCTATGAGTTGCCTATGACTTGACAGCACTTAACGACAACTACTTCTGTGTGGGGGGTGTGGTGTGGTGTGCGCATGCAGGTGCGTATGCATGTGAGTGATAGGGAGCAATGCTTGATGCTGGAACAAAAGCACCAAAACACAAGAGGTC
This sequence comes from Elephantulus edwardii, assembly GCF_000299155.1. Classification (NCBI taxonomy): domain Eukaryota; kingdom Metazoa; phylum Chordata; class Mammalia; order Macroscelidea; family Macroscelididae; genus Elephantulus; species Elephantulus edwardii. Next base: position 28,186,082 of record NW_006399759.1, on the reverse strand, counting down.
ACTGAATGGAATTGGTGAAGAGTAAGGATTCACTTCCATTTGCACTTCAGAGGTCTGCAAGCAGGATTGTTGTTGTTATGTACCCTTAAATTGTTGTTGTTATGTACCCTTAAATTGAGGCTCTGAATCCTGTACTGTCCTGCGCCTGTTCTCATTGTGTCCCACACACCTACCCCCATTACCTCCGTTACTATATCAATTCCTTTCGTTCAGCGACTTCCTCTCCTGTTCTGTCCCTCCACCCTCCCAAGTAAGACACCCTTCGACAAGAACTGGACTCTCCTGGCTACATGCCCAAAGCATATGAAACAGACATTCAAAATCCATCCTCCATGAAGCAATTTGGTTTCACTGTCTTCAGGACAGACTTGTTTGTTCTCTTGGCAGTCCATGGTATGTTCAGTATTCTTCTCTAGCGCCACATCTCAAGCATTGAGTTGATGCCTTCTTCTATCATTCTTAGACATTGTCTAGCTCTTTAATACATAGCAAGTAATTGAAAAGACCATAGCCTGGATCTGACACACCTTAGGCTCCAGACTGGCATTGTTGCTCTTTAGCACTTTGGAGAAATCCTTGACAGCAGATTCTCCCAGTGTAAATCGTCTTTTGATTTCCAGAAGAACAAAATGAATGTCAGAAGAAACTCAATATTTCACTAAAGTGCCAAGAATCCAAAACAGAGAAAAGAAATTAAGATATTAAGAAGCTGAACAGAAGATTTCAAAGGACAATGTGGGAAGACAAAGTATTACAATGAAATGTGTAAAGAGCTGGAGTCAGAAAATCAAAGGGGCCAAACTTGCTCAGCATTTCTTAAGCTGAAGGAACTGAAGAACAAATTCAAGCCTCAATTTACAATACTTAAGAACTCTTTGGGCAAAATAGTAAATGATCCAGGAAGCATTAAAAGAAGATGGAAAGAGTATACAGAGTCATCGTACCAAAAGGAATTAGCAGACACAGAAGAATTTCATCAAACAACATGTAAGCAAGAGCCTGTGGTGATAAATGAAGAAGTTCAAGCTGCTTTGAAAGAATTGGCAAAAAATAAGGCCCCAGGATAGATAGTATACCAATTGATATATTTCAGCTAACAGATGCTGCCCTATTTGTGCTCACCAAGTTGTGTCAAGAAATCTGGAGGACAACTACTTGGCCAACTGACTGAAAAAGATCTATATTTGTTCCCATTCAAAAGAAAGGTGATCCGACAGTGTGAAAATTATAGAACAATATCATTAATATCACATGCAAGCAAGAGTCTGCTAAAGATTATTAAAAAATGACTGGAACAGTACATCAACAGAGAACTGCCAGAAGTGCAGGCTGGGTTTAGAAGGGGTCGTGGTACTAGGGTTATTGTAGCTAATATTAGATGGATCTTGGCGGAAAGCAGGGAGTACCAGAGGAATGTCTATCTGTGTTTTATTGATTATGTAAAGGCATTTGACTGTGTGGATCATAATAAACTGTGGCTAACTCTGAGAAGAATGGGAATCCCAGAACACTTGATTGAGCTAATGCAAAACCTATATTTGGACCAGGAGGCAGTATTCAGAACAGAGCAAGGAAACACTGCATGATTCAAAATTGGGAAGAGTCTATGTCATAGATGTGTCTATGCAGAACAGATTATTCAGGCGGCTGGACTCTATGAGGAGAAATGTGGCATCAAGATTGGAGGAAGATTGTTCAACAATCTGCATTATTCAGATGACACAACCGTGCTTGCTGAAACTGAAGAGGATCTTAAGCACTTGCTGCAGAAAGTCAAGAACTGCAGTGATATGGATACATACAGTGGTATGGATTGAAGCTCAGTCTCAAAAAAACAAACACAAAAAAAAGATTCTTACCAGTGGGCTGATTTGCAGCGTCATGATAGATGGTGAAGAGATAAAGTTTGTTCACAGCTTTAGATAGCTTTGTTCCACAATCTAAACTCTTGGCACCAGCAGTCAGGAAGTTAAAAGAGGTATTATGATGGGAAAGTTTGCTGTTCGGGACCTCTCCAAAGTACTGAAGAGCAATGGTGTCTGTCTGGAGACTAAGGTGCGCCTGATACAGGCCATGGTCTTTGCAATCATTTGCTATGCATCAGAGAGCTGGACAATAACTAGGGATAATGGAAGGAGAATTGATGCTTTTGAGCTCTGGTGCTGGGGAAGAGTATTGAATATACCATGAACTGCTAAGACAATGAACAGGTTCACTCCGGAGAAGATTAAACCAGGCTGCTCCCTGGAGGCAAGGATTCTGAAGCTTCATCTGACATACTTTGGACATGTTACAAGAAAAACCCCTTGTTGAGAAGGACGTCATGCTTGAGAGGGTCAGCACAGGGACAGCACAGGAGAGGAAGACCCTCGATGATATGGATTGATTCAGTGACTGGGGAAATGGGGTTAGGGGTATCATAGTCAGTGATGTTGACACAGGATAGAGCAGGGCTTAGGGCCTGCTACATAGGGTACATAGGGTTGCTATGAGCCTCAGGCAACTCAACGGCATATGACGACGACAACAACAACAACAACATTGCCAAGAGTGTTGATTGTGGATCTCCACTGCCTCAGACCTCCCCTTCCCAATTTGCTATGTTATCTTGGTTATTACTGGAAAGGTGAGTCAAGTTAAATTCATAGCAACCTAATCTGACAGAGTTGAACTGCCACAAAAGATTCTCGTGGTATAATATACACAGGAATATCACCAAGTTTCTCTCTCACAGAGTCACTGTGTGGCTTCAACTCAACAGTTTTCTATTCATAGCTAAGTATTTAATCATTGTGCCACCAGGGCTGCTGGTATCTTTAGACCATAATTCTCATCTTGGTGATTTTTTTTGTTTCCCCCAAGTGCACGTCTGTGAGGAATAAAGCCATTATAGGAATGGAAGGAACACACAGAAAAGGAGGATTTGGGGAGTTCTGAGAAGCAGACATCCTTTCTGCTCTGAACAATGATAGACAATTGGGGGCTAGTCAGACAACTTTGGGCCAACACACCAGTGAGCAAGAGGGAAGGAAAGGACCTAAGAGTTGCTGTCCTTGTGTAGCTGGTCTAGGCTGGTAATGTCTACACTCTATTTGGATAAAACACAGGTCTAACTGGTGCTTGTTCTTGTTTTGTACCATGGAGTTGGAAACAACTCATAGCTGACCCTCCAGCAGGTTTCCAGAAGCAGTAAATCACACAGAAGGAAACTGCCCATCTCCCTCCCATGGAGCAACTAGTGCATTCCAACCACGTGCCTTTGGGTCAGAGCACAACTTCTCACTAAATCACGAGAGCTCCCCTAACTGGTGTAAAGCCTAAAAAGAAAAAAGAAAAGCTCTGCGACCAAATATTTTTGGAAATATGCCTCACCTCTTTATTAGAAATTTACAATAAATACACTTTCATAAGAAGTTCCAGGATATGAATAGAGAAACTTGTTTAACTCTGTTTAACCTAGAATTTCTGAAACATGTTTTACCAAGAGGCACTTATTAGCTTTGCACTAAATCTACAATATTGTGTAAATTCAGTTTGAAGATTAAGGTTCTGCTATTTCTACCTTATGGGAATTGACGGCGCTAAGAATTTTCAATTGCTTTCTGTGCATCTGACAGTTCCATAATGACAAAGGATCCCAAAAGAAGAATGGAAGTCTGTGACTTTTGGTGTTGGAGAAGAATCTCATGGACTGCCCAAAGAACAAACTTACACCAGAAGAGCAACCAGGATGCTCCTTAGAAGCAATAATGGTGACACTTTGTCTAACATACTTCAAATGCGTTACCAGGAAGGACTAGTTCTTATACAAAGACATTATGCTTGGAAAGGTCAAGGGTCAGAGGAAGATCCTTAATGAGATGGATTGAGATAGTGGCTACAACAATGAGCTCGAAGTATTAGAGATCATGATGATGGTGAAGGATAGAGCAAAGTTTTGATCTGTTGTTCACAAGGTCACTAGAGTCATGACTCTTAACAATTGTTGTTGTTGTTATTATATGCCTTTGAGTCACTTGCAACTCATAGCAACTCTGTACAACAACCCTAAACCCTGCTCTATCCTGAGCCAAACGTACCATCTCTGGCACACCGACCCCCATTACCCCAGTCACTGAGTCAATCCATCTCATAGAGGGTCTTTCGCTCCTGTGCTGTCCCTCCACCCTCCCAAGCATGACATCCCTCTCCAAAGACTGGTCCCTCCTTGCAACATGTTCAAAGTATGTTAGACAAAGCTTCAGAATCCTTGCCTCCAAGGAGCAGCCCGGTCTCACTGTCTCTAGTATGAACATGTTTGTTCTCCTAGCAGTCCTCGGTATATTCAACACTCTTCTCCAGCAACACAGCTCAAAGGCATCAATCCTCCTTCTGTCATCCCTAGTCATTGTCCAGCTTTCTGATGCATAGCAAGTAATTGCAAACACTATGACCCAGATCAGGCAAACCTTAGTCTCTAGACTGACATCGTTGATCTTCAGTACTTTGAAGAGGTTTCTGACAGCAGAAGACTCCAAAGCAATTCGTCTTTTGATTTCCTGGCTGTTGGTGCCAAGAATGTTGCTTTTGGAGCCAAGCAAACTGAAGCTGTTAACAATCTCAATCTCTTTATTCTCTATCATGATGCATCCAATCACTAAAGTGGTGAGAATCTTTGTTTTCTTGATGTTGAGCTACAATCCATATTGAAGACTACAGTCCTTGACCTTCTGAAGCAAATGCTTCAGAAATTATCCTGTGACAGCAGCATGTTTCAAATGGAAGAGAAGAGGCACTAAGCTACAAGAAGTCACTTCTGGATCAGAGAAGTTCAAGGCAAAGGACTTTTCCTAAGAACCACCTGAGATAGAAAGCCTCCCTAAAAAAAATAAAATAAAATAAAATAAAAAATTACAAGCTCCTTTTCTCTGGGTGTTAAATTTTCCTCAATCCAATCCTAACAAACTTTTAGCCATATCTCATAACTTCTTTCCAAAACTTCCTCTCCAGTCAGTCTGACCTTTTCTCTTACCCCTTATCATTCCAGTAGCTTCTCTCAACCCTAAGGAACAACTCTAGCCCTTTTTTCTTCATAGCAGCCCACCATTCTGTTATATTTCCAGCCCTATTCCATCCTCATCACACCAAGGAGGTTTCTCCAATTGCCATTTAATGAATGTAAGTCAAGTCTCAGCCTCTGTTGTTCCAGCAATCTCAAGCAATTCTGTCCAAGTTATGGTTCAATAGTATGAAGGGGCACGTCAAATTCAATCATTGAGAAAGTAGTAGATTTGTGATTCAAATTCACATTTCACTGATCCTGAAATCTGTGGCTGGCTACTTCCTAATCCATCTAGCCTTCAGAACTCAATTTGTTGATTCCCTGTCAAGTTCTTGCATATGGTGACTTTGTCTTGTAATTTAATTTGCCATGAATTTTAAACTTGTCACCTAGCCAGCTTGTAAAGTCAGTAACTCTATCTTGCACTCTTTATTATTTCCAAGACTCACATTTACCGTCTATTCCATCTATTCATTTAATTTATATTAATTTTTCTTCATAAAGATAGAAGACAAGGTAAGACAGTAGAGAAATCCCAGAATGAGAGCAGGAGGTCTGGGTTCTAGTGTGATCCCACAACCAACTAGCTGCATAGCTTTGGCAATTCGTTTTCACTCTTGAGGTCTCTGTTTTTTTCATTTGTAAAGGGAAGAGCTTGAATTTAAAGACCTCTAACTTTTCTTTTGACATCTGATGGCTAAATCAACAGAAGCCACAGAGAGCAAATGCTAAGGGGCATTGAAGCTGAACTATTCACAGACAGGGAGGCTCTAGGGAAGGAGCTGAGTAGCATAAAAACAGAAGGAAGGAACCAAGAGGGCTCAAGAGGCTATAATGGAGCAAATCTATCACTCAGTTCCCAAGATTTATATTTGAGGAATAAAAAATGAGAGGCAGGGGCTAAAAGGGAAAAGAATCCTTTAGGAACTATGGAATTTGGATACTTGTTATAAATTTTTCACATTTAATTACTCTTAAAGGTGGTTATGAACTCAAGACTTTTCCTTTTGAGAAAACCGATGATCATTGAAAGGAGGATAAATAGCATACAAAAAATTTATCAAAGAAATACATGGGCTGCATATTTGTCCTTAAAAATATAGGGCTGCATGCCAAGAGTAAAATGGGGACCTGTTATGCCAGTAAATACAGTTGTTAGCTACTGTTGAGTCAACTACACCACCAAGCAAGTCTATAAGTAATAGACTGAAACCTCTTTTTCACTGATCTCTTTTCCAACCGAATGTGTTTTTCCAAGGACTGATGCTTCCTAACAACATGTCTAAAGTCAGTAAGATGAAGTTTTACCATCCTTACCTCTAAGGAGAAATGACTGTACTTCCACTAAGACAGATTTGTTTGTTCTTTTTGCAATCCACTGGACATTCAACAGTCAGCACCACAATTTAAAAATATTAAATTCTTCTTCAGCCTTCCTTATTCATTGTCCAACTTTCTCATGACTATAAAGCATTTGAAAACTCCATGGTATGACTTAGGCACACCTTTGTCTTTAAACTGACATTCTTGCTATTTTCCACTTTAAAAAAAGGTTATTGACAACAAATTTGCCCAATGCAACTCATCTTTTGAGTGATTTCCACCACACTTCTGTCACTGTGTCATGTTTACTGTGGTGTCTTACATTTTGCTGTGATGCGGGAAGCTTGGTAACTGGAATTATAAATTCCAACTAAAAAACTCAAATGCATTGCTGCCAAGTCAGAACTAATACCATCTTTGGGGTAGCAGTCAGTGCAACTCCCTACAGAGTATGCCACCAGAGTGCTTTCCATTACAAAGATCTTCTGTAGGTGTTTTATCAGTCCATCAGCTGACAATTACTGAGAAGGGATTGTCAAACTCTGAGTGAAGTCTCAGGGAGGTCTGCCTTGTTACCAACTGCCTTGTTGGTTGTGCGTGTAGCATTGATACAAGATACCTTCTTCCTAGTGCACAGCAACCTTCGTCCACATTCTTCACTGTCAATTGGAAAGGGAAGCAGAAAGACTCAAATTGATCCCTCAGGGGACGTCTTCCCTGCTGGTTTCTGTGTTCTGAGCTATATGGGGTGCATAGGAAAGCAAGTAGGGTGTAGATTATGAGAGTCAATTACACTTCATGGACTTTCTGTAGCAATTCACGGCGAAATTGCAATTGGCAGGATCAAGATTAGAGTTGCTGACATATTCCAAGTGGATGCCAAGAAATAAGAGTCTGCCTTGTTGATTTACAGCAGAAGCTTAGTGTCCTGTTTCTACGAAGGAAGTGGTCTATCTTTTTTGGGAGCCAATTTCCCATTTCACAGCAGTAGATAGCTGAAAGACATATTGGGAGAAGTTATTTTCTTCCTATTTGTAATCATTTTCGATGTATTGGTTCTTACTGGCCTGCAGGTACCTGAGCCTTTGAACTAGTCCCCAATTCAGAACTCTCAAAGTAAATTGTCCTTTCCTTGTTGTACTTCATTGTATTTGTGAGAGGAGGGTCTTAATAATGATCTGTTCTTTCTATTCTCAAAATTCCTTATAGAAAAATCTCATAAGCTACATTTTTTAGTTTCATTTTGCACTCTTTCCTTAGTAGCCCTCAAAATTCTACCTTATAGGTAATTTTAAGGTCAACATGTTAGAAGTCATTTTTTTTTTATCTTGTTTGAACTTGAAAGGACTGAATTGGACTTGCAAAAAAAATGAATATGAATTTTAGGTCATCATTTGCCATATTAAATATTTCTTTCAGTGTAAAATATTTGAAGAGAAAATGTCAATGGTATTGTCAATACCTCAAATTCTTTCCTATTTTAAACGCCCTTTCCAAGCACTCATAATACTCGTCATGTTGTGTGGCTCCGACATTACCTTTATCCCCATACTTCACATTATTCCATTTCCTGGCCTCAAATAGAAAGTTGTAAATTCAGTGTGGCTTATAAATATGTATTTTCTCTCCATATTTCCCAGTAATCAGTCCAGTTTATTAGATACTGTTGACATGTGATACAGAAATTGTTAGTTACATGGCTTTGACTGTTGTTAAGTATTGACTGCAGCAATGGCCTCAAGCATATCAGAGATGAAAAAGATGATACAGGAGATGATAGGGTTCAAGTCTATTGTCCATAGGGTCACTAAGAGTCATACTGGACTTCAGAGCACCTAACAACAAATGTTGTCAAGTTAGTTTTTACTCATAGGGAACCATTGTACAATGGAACAAAATGCTGTCAACTTCTCCATGATCCTTACAATCTTTGCTATGTTTGAATTTACTATTATAATCACTGTGTCAATCTATCTTTTTCACTGAACTTCTACTTTACTAAGCATAAATTCCTTCTCTAGATATTGATCCCTACTAATGACATGTCCAAAGTACACAAGGGAAAACATCTTCCCATTTTTAAGGAATATTTTTACATAGTTCCTTCAAGAAAGATTTATTGTTGCTATGTGCCATTGAGTCGCCTGTGACCCATAGCGACCCTATATACAGTATCTCTGACCCCTGTCTATGCTGAGTTGCTTTCACTAATTCTGACACAGAAAACCCTATTGCCCCAGTCACTGTGTCAATCCATCTCATCTGGAGTCTTCCTCTCCTGCGCTGTCCCTCCACCCTTCCATGCGTGATGTCCTTCCTCCAAGGACCAGTCCTTCCTGGCCATGTGCCCAAAGCATGTGAAACGGAGCTTCAATATCCTAGCCTCCAAGGAGAAACTTAGTTTTACCCTCTCTAAGACAGACCTAATTATTTTCTCAGTGGTCCATGGTATGTTCAAGACTCCTCCAGCACCACAATTCGAAGGTGTCGATTCATCTTCTGTCATCCTGAGCCACTGTCCAGCTCTCTGATGCAAAGCAAGTAATTGTGAAGACCTTGGCCTGGATTAGGCGCACCATAATCTCTGGACTGACTTTGTTTTTCAGTACTCTGCAGAGTTTCTTCACAGTAGATTTCTCCCAATGCAATTAATTCATCGTTTGATTTCCTGACTGCTGGTGTTAAGAGTGTTTATTGTGGAACCAAGCAAGCTGTAATTGTTAACAACCTCAATCTCTTCTCAATCTATCATGGATTGTTAGTTAGGTTTCAACAAGTAGGCTATGACTCATAGTGGCCTATGAATGAAATAAATTTTCCTTATCTGACACCATCCACACAATCTCTAAGCCTACTTTTACAGTCTATTGTTATAGTCACTGTGTCGATCCACGCTGCTGAGGGGCTCCTTTCTTTAGTTGACTCACCACATTTCCCAGAATGATGTCTTTTTCAAGGGCAAGCCCTTCCTGGTAACCTGCCCATAGTATATGAGATGAAGTTTCACCATTCTTGGCCCTAAAGAGCACCTTGGTTGGATTTCCTTCAATACAGTTTTGTTTGTTCTTTTGGCAGTCCATGTAATGAATGTCCAATATCCTTCTCCAACATCACAATCCAAAGGCATTGATTCTTCTTCTGTCATCTTACTCACTGTCCAGTTTTCAAATAAAAGCCATAGTTTATAAGTGTGAAGTCTTCTATCTTCCTTGTACACTTTTATAAGCAATCAAGGAGATAGAAAACACTATGGTTTGAACGAAGTCTCAAAGTGAAATGTTTGCTTTTTTTAACACTATAAAGAAGTCTTTAGCAGCAAATTTCCCAATATAAAATGTCATTTGATATCTTGAATGGTGGTTCCCCCCTTTTTGAAATCATTCTTTTAATGAAGGTTTATAGAAAAGTTGATTTTCATTCATTCATTGTTGTACATTTTCATCCAAACACTTCCCAGTTCACTTTAAAAAAAATTCATTGTTTCATAATTTCTTCCCTCCCCTTCCACTCGTCACCCAGTCCACTTTGCTATGTCCCTGTTCCTCTGGACTGTTATCATACAAACAATGCATAATCATATACTTCTTTTAAACAGTACTTTCATTCATCTTTCCAATACAGTATTTATTATTTATCCAATCTTTTCCCCAGGTCGGTCTCATTTTATAACACTGGTGTTATTTAATATTTATTCTTTAGTGACTGAGATATTTCACTCAGTATAATCTACTCCAGGGTCACCTATGTTGTGTAATATTTTGAGTTCCTTGTTTTTCAGTGCTGCATAGTATTACATTACGTGAATATATTATAATTTTTCTATCCACTCATTTGCTGATTCATTTGGGTTGTTTCCATTTCTTTGTTATTTAAATGCTGTTCTTAGGGGTGTAGATTGTGGATCCAAATAACATAAAATCATTAAAAACATAGTTGTTGTTATATGCCATCGAGTCACCTGCAACTTAACACCCTAATAGCTCTGAACTCTGCTCGGTCCTGAGTCAATCTTTGATTCCAACACATCTAACCATGTTATCCTAGTTAATGGGTCAAGTCATCTTA
>NW_006399759.1:28152100-28175203 GCF_000299155.1 Elephantulus edwardii | reverse complement strand
TAGATTGAAAAGGCATGAAGACAGGATGCATTCCTGATGCACTCCTTTCCTGATTTTGAACCATTCAGTATTCTAGTATTAGCTATACTGAATCTGAAAATTATATGACCTGGGAATAACAAAGAATAAAAGTAGTGTTGCCTTCACTGTCAAAAAGGAAATTATAAGATCTGCTCTGAAAAACAGCACTGTCAGTGATAAAATAATATTGATATACCTACAAATAAAATCAATTAAAACCATTATCACTGAAATGTAAACAACCGCTACTAATGAAAAAAATTAATAAACTGAAGATTGTAAACAATTTTAGCAGTCTAAATGTGATTAAGTATGCAGTTAAGATGGATTTCTAATTCCTAATAGCTGGAATGCAGAAGTTGGGAATAGGCATGGCAGATTGTTGGGAAACACGGCCTTGGTAATAGCAGCGAGGTCAGCAATTGCACGGTAGAATGTTGTACTATCAATGACTTATATTAACTGGAAATATCTTTATCCAATATGATAAATATGAAGCCTATGCATGTGACACTTATCAGACAGAATACATAGAAAACAACTTTACTGCATTTATGGGAAAGAACAATGGAAAACACAAATAGCCGCCACAACGAAGTTGAGTACTGCCATAAATACCCAGGTATCGATATGTGGAAAATATTGTTTTCCCATTAAATTGTCTAGGATTCCTTTTAGGGGATCAGTTTTCTTTGAAAGAGCTGAGTCTTTGTGAGTATGAATGATAGCTCCCTCTGTTGTTGTTATTATGTGTCACTGAGTTGACTGCAACTCACAGCAAACCTCTGTACAACAGCTCTGAATTATACCCTATCTTGAGCCAATCTTGATACTCTAGTGTAATATGTAGAGTCTTTTCTGACATCCATCTCAGTCTCTTCTTCCTCTTCTGTCTTTGTTGTAATGATCTTTTACATGAATTGACTTGAATCGGGTGCATTCAGACTTTCCCAGTACAATATGTCTCCTGATCTCCCAACTGCATTGATTCAAGTAAAATGAAATAATTGACAATTTCAATCCTTTCTCCATCAGGTTGTTGTCTATTGGTCCAGTAGTGAGGATTTCTGTCTTCTTCATGGTGAGATGCAATCTATGTTGAAAGCTATAATCCTTGTTCTTTGGTAGTAAGAGCTTCAGGGCCTCTTGCTTTTAGGAAGCAAAGTTGTGTCAACTGCATAAAGCAGGTTATTGATAAGTCTTCCAACAATCTTGATACCAAATTCCACTTCATAAAGTTCAGATTCTTTATTTGTCCAGCACAAATTTTATAGGTATGGGAATAAGGTTATAGTCTAAGCCTCCTTTCTGGATTTTAAACCATACAGTGTTCTCTTGCACTATTTAGAAATTCTTCGTCTAGGTATAGATTTCACATGAGAACAACTAAGTATTCTGGCATTCCCATTCTTCTCAATGTTAAGCATAGCTTTTTGTAATCCATGCAGCCGAATGCTTTTGCAAAGTCAATAAAGCCAAATACATCTGACGTCAGAAATTATATCCTTTGTGCTACAGCCTCTTCTAAACCCAATTTGAATCTCTAGCATTTCTCTTTCCATGTACTGCTCTAGTCATTTTTAGATATCTTCAGCAATATTTTGCTTGCATGTGATTTTATTAAGGTTATTCAATGATTTCCACATTCTATTGTATCTCCTTTCTTGGGAATGGGAATTAATTGCCCAGGTAGCTGTCTACCAAATTTCCAGACATAGACTGGTGAGCCCATTCAGGGCCGCACCTAGTATTTGAATATATGTCAATTGGTATCCTATAAATTCCTGGGGCCTTATTTTTTTGCCAGTGTCTTCAATGTAGCTTGAACTTCTGAACCGCATCACCATTGTCTCTTTATCATATCGTGCATCTTGGGTTGATATTTCAGTGTCGACTAATTCTTTTGAGTACAGTGATTCTGTGTATTCATTCCATTTTCTTTTGACGCTTCCTGGATTACTCAAGATTTTGCCCCTAGCATCTCAGTATTGTGACTTGCAGTTTTGGGGGTTTTGGTTTGTCTTTGGTTTTTGGTTTTGATGGTGGTTGTTTTTTTTTTTTTTTTTTTCAGTTATTTGACCTTGAGAAATGCTGAGCAAGTAATGTCATCTCACAATTTATGTGTTGTCCAGTGATTAGTGTTCAGTCTAAAATCTGTAGTTGAGACAACTTTTGAAGTCAAGAGGGATAGACTAAATGTCTTATTCTTGTGGACTTGTTTTCATTTCTTGAGCTTTAACTTGCACATGAGTAATTGATTGTCTGTTCAAAGTCATCACCTGACCTGGTTTGGACTGCTAATAATGAACTTCTCCAATAATTCTTTCCACAGATGTTGTCTGTCTGATTCCTATGTTATGCAACAGGTGAGGTCCATGTTTATAGTCAGTCTTCTGCTTCTTTAAAAATGTTTTTACTATGAATAAATCATTGAGTATTCTCAATTCAACCATATGATCTCCAGCTCCATTTCTGTCACCAAGTCCATAATTTTCAGCTACTATTCCCTCTTAATCTGAACCCTATCCTATTCTGTACCATCCTCACAACCTTCAACAAATTCAAACCTATTCCTATAGGGATTTTGTCAACTTCCCTGAGTAAGGATCATTCTCTTCTTCACCATTCCTCCAACTTTCCCAGCATCGTGTCCCTCTCCAAGGAATAAACTCTCCTAACAACATGCCTGAAGTATGTGAGACAAAATCTCATCATACTTGCCTCCAAGAAGCACTCAGCTGCACCTTCTCCAAGACATATCTGTTTGGTTTTTTTGGCTGTCCATAAGATATTCAGGACTCTCTTCCAAAATCACAACTTAAAGATGTCAATTCTTTTTTTTAAATGTTATTAATTTTAATGAACATTTACAGAGATTTTAGATTTCCATTCATTCGTTTTTGCACTTTTCTCCCTGTCCCCTCTTCCCCCCAGTTCGCTCCTCTCTCCGAAAAGCAAAAGAAAAATTCCTTCATTGGTATACAATACTCCCACCCCTATCTACCCTCCCCCTGCCCCAAGTGCACTCCATTATGCAACCTTAATTCTGGACTCTTGTGATAACCATAATACCTATCATATATAACTTTTAAAATGTTCTCTCCCTCATCTGTTTCAATGCAGTATACATAATTTATCCAGTTTTTCTCAGTCGTAGCCCTACACTGATGTCCCATTATACAACAATGGCACTATGCAGTATTTGTCTTTCTGTGACTGAGATATTTCACTCAGCATAATGTCTTCCAGGGTCACCCATTTTAAATAATATGACATGAGCTCCTTGTTTTTCAGTGCAGTGCAGTATTCTATTGTGTTAATATACCACAGCTTACTATCATCATTTTTAATTGTCCAGCTCTCAGATTCATAGTAACTGACTGAGAAGATAATGGCCTGCAATAAGCTTTATCCTTGCTTCTCTGTAATTTGGAGAGGTCCCTGCCTACAGACTTTCTGAGTGCACCCTCTGATCACCTAACTGCTGGTACCAAGTGTATTGATTGGGGCCCAAGTAAAAAGAAGTCACTAACAGTTTCAACAATTTTTCCACCTATCAAGATACTACCTGTTAGTCCAATGGGGAGGATTTTTTGTTGTGTTCTGATATTGAGATGCAAATCATACTGAAGGTTGTAGTCTTCGATCTTCTTCACCAAGTAGCTCAAGTCTTTCTCACTCTCAGTAAGCAAAGCTGTATCATTTGCCTAGCAACGGTTTTTTGATAAGTCATCCTGGGATCCAGATGTCATATTCCTCCTAATAGAGTTCAGCTTCTTGATTAATCTACTTAACATACAGATTAAATAAGTATGGAAAAAAGATACAACCTTGATGCACACCTTTCCTTTCCTAATTTTAAACTATGCAGTGTTCCCTTTCTCTGTTCAGGCTCAGATCTGTTGTTCATAAGATCACTCACTTTGAGCCATGCTCATCTCGAAGGCATCCAACAACAACAACAATAATCTTTTTACTTTGCTTTCAACGTTTCTATCCTAGTCACAAATTATTATTAGTGCAATTTGACTGCATGTTTGGTCAATTTCAGACCACAAAAGTTGTTAGAAGTCCTCAATTTCCTCTTCTTTGGATTTAGCTGCTTTTGTTGTTTGCTGTAGAACTGAAACCGACCTATAGCTGACCCTCTGGAGGGCTTTCAGAGGCAGCTAATCACATGGGAGAAGATTGCCCATCCTTCTCCAACGGAGCAGCTGGTGGATGCTAATCATGTGCCTTTGAAATTGCAGTGCAGCTTCTTGCTACGAGGCCACCAGCTATTGGTCCATATATTTGAATAATGATTGTATTAATCGGTCTTCCTTATACACATATGGATCATATCCCATCACTGACAGAATTATTCTTCAGGACAAAACTTGCAACAATCTTTTTAACTATGAATGTGGCACCATTCTTCTTCAACTTTTCATTCCTTCTAGTTTCTATCAAAGTAGCTTTAAAAGGAAAAAAAATAGGGAACCTTCTGTGAAAACAATCTTGAAGGAGTTAAGGTGAGTATGAAAGGAGGAGGAAAGAGAAAAGAACTAGAGAAATGATTAAAATTATAATTTAGTCTTCATAGCAACCTTATGAAATTGCCATTATTTTCCTTATTTTTAAAATGTGAATGCTGATGTTTATATTATTAAAATGGGAATGTTGGCACAAAAGGGTTAAGTTTAGAGAAATATATGCAGTGTAACTTGTATCTGTTACTTCAAAATATTCCAAAAACATTTACTGAAACTTCTCAAAATCATAGATGGATTATAACAACTGTAGATCTTTGTGCTAGAAGCAAATACTTGGTTCAAATTTTTCATGTAGATCAGTAAGTTGTAGTAGATGTAGATATAAGACTCTTCAAAGCATGAGTCTCAAGATGACAACAGTCATTATAATAGCAAGGATAACAACCACCACACTAAGAGAAAAGGTTATACCCTTATACTGTAATTGGTTGGATTCTCGGAAACAGGGAAGGAATTCTCCTAATTCAATTCAACAGGGCTTAAACTAACTAGCACTGGATTCCTAGGACAAATTTTTAATGGCTACATGATCTTAGAAAACTTTAATAGAATACATTTCCAGATTCTCCTTTACTTTCACATCTGCTTTCTGCTGACGTGATATGTTTATGACCAAGCTGTGATGGATGTATGAGTTCTTTTCTCCTATCCACTTTCAAAATTTCCCTTTTCATACTTTATTAAAGAAAGCATGCTTTTCACCTTCTTTGACACTTACAATGACTCATTTCCCTGGGTATAAAAACCCCCAGGCATGAAAGCTACTATTTTACCAGGCATTCCAATCAGGAAAATGGGAAATAGAAGCAAGATAAATCAACCAATCACAACTACCCAGAACTGTCACAGATGCTAAAATTATCAGACAAGAACATTACAACAGTTATAATTTCATTCCACATGTTTAAAAAGAGAAATTGAGGCTTAGAAATAGTAAAGAAACAAGTCGAAATTCTAGAGAAGAAAACTACAATTTCCAAGATAAAAATGCATTCGATGAGATCACTAATAAAGGAGACATAGCACAAAAAAAGTGCAATTAAATAACAATAATAACTACCTAAATTGAAAAATTGAGGGGAAAAGGGGGAGTCAGCATAGCAAAAACACATAATAGTTCTAAATGCATGTACTATTAACATCAGATTCAAAATGTATGAAGGGAAAATGACAGAAGCACAAGAATAAATAGAAGCATCTATATTTGTAATTGAATGTTTCAATATTATTCAGTAAATAACTGATAAAATAAGTAGATAGAGAATTAGCAATGATTTAGATGATTTGAACAGTACCATCAAAGAAGTTTACGTAAATAATACCTATGTCTAATTCTATCCAACAAACCATATTTATTCTTTTCAAATACACGTAAGCTTCACTGAAACATCGGTTTGGATTGTTCATATTTGGATCCAATAAGAGACCAATAAAGTTCAGAGAATTCAAGACGTATAAATTCTATTCTCTTACCAAATGAAACTTAATTGAAAATAAATAGCATTTTCCCCCTAAAGTTATTTCTACATATTACATGTCTAAATAACACAATGAGAAATGTGTGCCACCACATTGGAACTGACTCACAGCCGTCTAGTGGCTTTTCAGAGGCAGTAAATCACAAAGAAGTAGACTGTCCATCCTTCTCCCATGGAGCAGGTGGCCGATTAAAAATGCAGGCTTTTGAGACTGAAGCACAGTTTCTTGCCAGGAGACAAGAACACTTCTAAATAATCTATGTATATGTAATTTACATGTAAAATTCAAAATATTTTAAAGGAATGAACATGGAAACAAAATTTTTTAATGTCTGGGATGCTAATAAAGTTGTGCTATGCATCTAACAAGGTAGACAATAAATAAGAATGAAGGAAAAGAATTGAAGCCTTTGAATTATGATGTTAGAGAATAATATTCAATGTCACATAGACTGCCAAAAACCAAACAGATGTATCTAAAAGAAAGTACACCAGAGTGTGCTCATCAAAGGTAAGGATGGAAAACTTCACCTCATGTATTTTGAGCATTTTTTTTTTTTAAGGAGAGGCCATTCCTGGAAGAGGGACATTATGCTTGGAGAGGTCAATGGTAAGCAAAAGAGAAGAAGATCCTCAAAACGATGGACTGACACACAGATGGCAGCAGTGGGCTTAAGTTGTGTCCAGGAAGATAAAGATGGGAGGATAAGACAGATTTCAAGTCTGTTGTTCATAGTGTTGTTATGAGTTGTACTTGACTTGAGAGTACCTAGCAACACCAACAATCAGAACTTGCAGGCTCAGAAACTCAATGGAGGTTAACACTGAGTGGAGTTATTGAGTTGAAACAGAACTAAAGGGGCCTTGTTGGTGCAGTGTGTGTCAGGCTGAAGGTTAGTAGTGCCAGAGGAGAAAAATGAGCAGTTTCTCAAAGAATTTTCATCTCTGGAACACAATTGTTGTTGTTTGTTGGATGCTCTTGAGTGGACTATCAATCACAGAGACCCTATAAACAACACATTTGAACTTTGCCCTATCTTATACAACCTCACAATCTCTCATTGTTTCAGTCACTGTGTCAACACATCTTGTTGAAGACCTTCCCTTCTTTCTCTGACCTTCAATTTTCCCAGCCTGATGTCCTTTGCCTGCGACTGGTCTCTTTTGACAACATGCCTAAAATACATGAAACACTTTCACCCCCCTTGCCACTTAGGAGCACCCTGCTTGCAATTCTTCCAAGACTGACTTTTTATTCTTTCACAGTCTACAGCTTATTCAATACACTTCTCCAACACTACAGTTCAGAGCTATCAATTCTTCCATCTTCCTTTTTCAGTGGCCTAATTTCAGATTCAGAGGAAGCAACGGAAGACACTATTGCTCGAATCAAGAGCACCTTACCCTTTAAGCAGACATTACTGTTCTTTAACACTTTGGAGAGGTCTTTGACAACAGATTCCCCCAAGCAACATATCTTTGATTATTTGCCAATTCCTTCAGAGCAGCTTGAACTTCTTTTATTGTTTCTTGATCCTATGCTATTTCTTGAAGTTCTGTGACAGTCTATTCTTTTTTGTAACAATAATCCTTCCATCTCCTTTTGATACTTCTTTAATTATTCAATATTCTGCCCATACCATCTTTCAGTAATACTCGAGAATTGAATTTGTTCTTCAGTTTCTTCAACTTAGGAAATGCCAAGAGAGTTCATCCCTTTTGATTTTCTGACTCCAGCTCTTTGCACATTTCATTATAATACTTTGCTTTGTCTTCCAGAGTTGCCCTTTGATGTCTTCTGTTCTGCTCTTTAACTTCCTGATTTGTTCTCCTTTTGTTTTAGCTTCTCGGTGCTCTAGTGCAATAGTCAGATTATCTTCTAACATCCATCTCAGTCTTTTCTTTCTCCTCTGCCTTTGTAAAGAATTTTTGCTCTCTTCATATTGTTAATACCATCACACAGCTCATCTGGTCTTCATTCATTAGTGTTTTAGGACTCAAACCTGTTCTTTAGACAGTTTTTAAATTCAAGTGGGCTAGATTCAAGGTCATATTTTGGTTCTTGTGGATTTGTTTTAATTGTCTTTAGCTTCAATTTGAACTTCCATAAGAATATTTGATGGTCCATTTCACAGTCAGCACCTGTCTTAGTCTAAATAAGTGGAGAAATAAATCAATGATTTGTGAATAACCACTGGGGGGAAAATAAAGTTAATTAGAATACCTAATCATTATAGTTTTGAATTTTCCTCCACTTTAGTAGAGTGTTGGGATAAAACCAAAGACTTTCAATTAAAAAGACTTGACACAGTGACTGCAAAAGTAGGCTGAGACTCAGTGACAAATGTGAGAATAGTGCAGGACTGAGCAGTTTTGTTGTACATAAGATCATTAAGAATTGGGACAAATTTAAGAGCACCTAACACATCAAGTCTCCATGAATTAGTTTAAACACAGACCAATCCAAATAAAGATAAAAGCAGATTTCATTTTTGTTTTCTTTTTGTTAAACGAATGATAAGCCATATCTAAAATTCACTTGAATTACTAAGACCTTCAAACAGACACAATAGCTTCGAAAACAAGAACAAAATTGGAGAACAAGTACTACCTGCTATAGAGACATTTTATGAAACTATAGTAAACTGTATGATCACTTGGTGGTAAGGAGTTGTGCTGCCAACCCAAAGGAACATGGTTCAAATCTACCACAGAAGAAATGTAGAAAGTCTCCCCCTAAGCAATTAATTTCTTTTAAAATGTACTGAAGGGTCAGCTATGAATCAGTTGTGACTAAACCGTACAGACCAAGAACAGTAAGCCAGACTTATTTTATACTGGATGTAAGTTTTATTATTCTTTCAGTTGTCTTTTCATTTTCTTAGTGGTATTATATATATTTGCAACAAAACATTTTTTACTATTAATGATGATGTTGTTGTTATTTTAATGTGATGTTGAGTTGTCTGTGATGCATAGCAACCCTATGTACAACAGCCCTAAACCCTGCTCTATCCTGTGCCAATCTTACTGTTTCTAACACACCTACACCTATTACCCTGGTCACTGAATCAATCCATCTTATCGAGGGTCTTCCTCTCCTGCACTGTCCCTCCACCCTCTGAAGCATGACGTTCTGCTATGAGGACTGTCCAAAGTATGTGAGGCAAAGCTTTAGAATCCTTGCCTCCAAGGAGCAGCCTGGTTTAATTCTCTCTAGGATGAACCTGTTTGTTCCCTTAGCAGTCCATGATATATTCAATATACTTTTCCAAAACTACAGCACAAAGACAACAATTCTTCCATTATCTCTAGTCATTGTCCAGCTCTCTGATGTATTGCAAGTAATTGAAGACTATGGCCTGTATCAGGAACACCTTAGTGTCCAGATTGACATTCTTGCTCTTCAGTACCCTGGTGAGGTCCCTGGCAGCAGACTTTCCCAATGCAGTATGTCCTTCCATTTCCTAGCTGCTGCTGCCAAGAATATTGATTGTGGAACCAAACGAACTGAAGCTGTGAACAATCTCATTCTCTTCACCATCTATCACAATGCTACCAATCGGCCCAGTGGTGAGAATCTTTGTTTTCTTGATATTGAACATCAATCCTTATTGAAGCCTGCAGCCCTTGACCTTCTGCAGCAAGCATTTCAGGTTCTCTTCAGTTTCAGCAAGCAGGGTTGTGCCATTTGCATAATGCAGATTGTTGAGTCTTCCAATTCTGATGCCACATTTCTCCTCATACAACCCACCCTCCTGGATAATCTGTTCTGTATATAGATTGAAAAGGTATGGAGATATGACTCATCCCTGGTATACACCCTTCCCAATTTTGAATCATGCAACGCTTCCTTGCTCTGTTCTGACAACTGCCTCTTGGCTCAAGCATAGGTTTCAGATAAGCACAATCAAGTGTTTTGGAATTCCCATTCTTCTCAGAGTTAGCCGTTTATTGTGGTCCACATCACCAAACGACTTTGCATTGTCTATGAAACACAGACATTCTGGTACTCCATGCTTTCACTCAAAATCTATTTAACATTAGCTACAGTATCCCTAGTACCATGGCCTCTTCTAAACCCATCCTACACATCTGGCAGTTCTCTGTTGATATGTTGCTCCAATTGTTTTTGGATAATCTTCAGCAGAATCCTGCTTACATGTGATATTAATGATATTGTTTGATAATTTCCTCACTCTTGTATCATCTTTCTTTGGAATGGGAACAAATATTGATCTCTTTCAGTTAGTCAGGTGGTTGTCTTTTCGTTTTCTTGGCACAATTTTGTGAGCACATCTCAAGCAGTATCTGTTCATGTATAAGCAGTTGACTTGGTGCATGGATGGCACAGGAGGGCAAGATTCAGAACCCTTGTTTATGGGATCAGTATGAGTCATAGTCAACTCAATGGCACCTCGCAACAACATGCATATGTCAGCCTGCTGCTGGATTTTCTATTCAGTTTTGAATATATATTTTATTATATAGGACAAATATAAAATCCAAACTGGATAAAAAATCCAGAAATAGGCTGACATATGTATGTTGTTGTGAAGTGCCATTGAGTCGATTATGACTGCTGCTGATCCCATGAACAAGGGATTTGAACCCTGCCCTCCTGTGCCATCCATGCACTAATTCAACTGTTGATACATAAACAGCAGACAGGTGTTAGGGTGGTTATTTTTTTATCATGTTAGGTTGGAAAAGTACTGACATTGTAATGAAGTTTAAGGGAAGTACATGTCATACAAAACCATGAACACTCAATCATCATGCAGAGGTTATACGTTATTGAAGAGGAATAAATTAGAAAAGTCAGACGAGAAAGGTTGAACGATTCAAAGAATGTAATCAATATCAATAAATTGCACATGCAGAAACAACAGAATTGGTTTGTTTTCTGTGATCATTCTCAACAGTTGTTGTTGTTGTTGTTATGTGCTATCGAGTCACTTGAGACTCAGAGCCACCCTATGTACAAGAGCACTAAATGCCATTCTATCCTGTGCCAGCCTCGCCATCTCAAACACTCATTCCCACTATTCCACTCACAGAATCGGTCCATCTCATCGAGGGTCT
Source organism: Elephantulus edwardii (assembly GCF_000299155.1). Lineage (NCBI taxonomy): Eukaryota > Metazoa > Chordata > Mammalia > Macroscelidea > Macroscelididae > Elephantulus > Elephantulus edwardii. The sequence goes on along the minus strand of NW_006399759.1, from coordinate 28,164,084 downwards.
TCCTCTCCTGTGTAGTCCCTCCACTCTCCCAAACATGATGACCCTCTCCAAGGACCAATCCCTCCTTGCAACATGCCCAAAGTATGTCAGATGAAGCTTCAGAATCGACTCCAAGGAGCATTCTTGTTTCACCTTCTCTAGGACAAACCTGTTTGTTCTCCTAGCAGTCCATGGTATATTCAACACTCTTCTGCAGCACCACAGCTCAAAGGTATAAATTCTCTATCATCCCTATTCATTGTCCAACTCTCCAATGTATAGCATGTAACTGCAAAGACTATAGCCCGGATCAGGTGCACCTTAGTCTCCATCCTGACATCGTTGCTCTTCAGTACTCTTGAGAGGTTCCTCACAGCTGACTTTCCCAATGTAATTCGTCTCCCGATTTCCTAGCTGCTGTTACCAAGAGTGTTGCCCATAGAACCAGGTAAACTAAAACTGTGAACTATCTCAATCTCTTCACCATCCATACTGATGCTGCCAAGAAAAAAATTTATAAGACAGTTACCTGACTGTAAGAGATAATGACTATTAAGCAGAAAATTGATCAAACAAAATGCAGAAATCATCCACAGATATAACTGATATCATCTACTAGCAAAATTTTGCTGAAGATAATTTTAAAATATCTGTTAAACAGAAACAAAACAAAATCACTACATTTGAAACAGTAAACATCAGAATAACTGGCAAGGAAATTTTATTATATAAGGTTTTTTGATGAGATCAATGGTCAATGTTCATGGAAGCAGCAGGCAAGAAATTAATAATATGCCACGTTGATGATAAGGAGTACTTGACCCAAACCATGTATTTCCTATAAACGAAACAAAACAAAACTGGACAATGAAAAACAAGGAAATAATGCATTCAGACTTTGGGGTAGAGACAGAAATACTTAATATATAATGGACTGCCAGAGAATGAACAAACCTGTCTTATAAGAAGTACAACCAGAATGCTATTTGACAGTGAGGATGGCAAGGCTTCATCTGTCTCATTTAGGGCTTGTCATCAGGTGGAAGCAACTGCTAGAGAGAGATCATTTTTGGTAAAGCAGAGGGTCAGTGAAAAAGAAGATGACTCTCATGGAAATACACAGTGGCTCTACATGCAGCAACAGCTGGGAAGACGATGCTTGACCAGGCAATATTCCATTACACATAAAGTTGCTATGAGTAGAAACCTAAGTAACAGCACTTACCAACAAAACAGTTCAATACTAAAAAGAATGAGAACTCAATTTTAAAACAAGCTAAGGCTTCAAATAGATACTTCGTCAAGGAAAATACACAGATTGAAAAGGTAGAGTACACATGAAAAGAAGCTCAACTCATTTAATTATTCACTCACCCACTGCTGTAGAGTTAGAATTGTCTCATAGCTGACCTCCCAGGGGGTTTTCAGAAACTGTACAACAAATGGGAGACTCTCCACCTTTCCCTGCAGAGCAGCTAGTAGATTTGAACCACTTGGCTTTAGGGTGGCAGTGCAACTCTTTACTCAGTAGGCCACCAGCGCTTCCTTTATAATCATCTTTGAAATCCTAATGAGATACACTCTCATTTTTATTACTACAGTTGTTGTTCTTGTTACCACGATCTTGGCAGCACCACCTTACAGAATAGCATTTTTCCATAGAATTTTCATTGCTGTAAACTTATCAAAAGCAGGTCACCCCAGACTTTTACTTAATGGACCACTAGTTGAGTCCAAACTGCCAAAATCTGGGTTAGTAGATGATCACAAAGCACTTGTACTATTCGAGCTACTTTCACCTCCACTAAGAAAGTTATTTTTATAGTCACTCTGTCCATCTCATTGAAAGTATTTCTATTTTTCATTGATCTTCTACTTTGCTTTTAGCTTGATCAATTCTTCCTTTTCCAAGATCTGGTCCCTCCTAATAACATATCTAAAATACAGGAAATAATGTTTCCCTATTTTCAATTCTATGGAACATTCTGGATAGATATTTTTCAAGAGAGATTCATTTGTTTTTTCCAGCAGCTGTAGTATATTTGTTATTCTTTGCCAACACCCTAATGCAAATGCATTAATTCTTGCTCTGTCCTCTTTATTCATTGTCATTTACATGCACAGGTTGTTGCTGTTGTTATGTGCCATTGAGTTGCCTGAGACCCATAACAACTCTATGCACAATAGCTCTGAACCCTGTCCTATACTGAGCCAATCTTACTGTCTACAAGTCTACAACACACCTGCCCCTATAACCCCAGTCACTATGCCAATCCATCTCATCCAAGGTCTTCCTCTCCTGCCCTGCTCCTTTATCCTTCCAAGCATGATATCCTTCTCCAAGGACTGGTCCCTCCTGGCAACATACCCAAAATATGTAAGAGGAAGCTTAACATTCTTGCCTCCAGAGAGCATCTGGGTTGCTCTAATCCTCACCAGGAAAGACCTGTTTTGTTTTGTTGTTTTTTTTCTTGGTGGTCCATGGTATGTTCAACACTCTTCTCTAGCACCACAGCTCAAAGGCATCAATTCTTCTTCTGTCATATTAATTGACTAGGAAAATGAAATTACCACAACAAGCAATTTGTGTGATGGGTATATATGTGAAACTCATCAAAGTCTACATTTTGATATGAGTAGAAAAGGATATGTTAAATGTATGTCAAGGGGGGGAACTACGTACAATTAGGAAGATTACAAAGACTCTGAATCAGCAGCATCTGTCATAAATGGTTGAGGTTTTAGGAGTTGAGGTGACTCAGTGACTCAGCTGGAAAAGGAAAAAGCAGACAGATGGAAAGGTTAGAGATTTTGTGTACAATATTAGCCTGTTTTGAAAGAAAGATGGTGTTGGACAGAAGCAAGCCCTGTGATAGCAGAGTAAAGACATCAACAAAAAAGAAAAACAAAATCAGGACAAAATAAGTCAAGCCTGGAGTACAGGCAACAGGAGGGAATTTTCTATGGTTTAGTCTTTAGTGTGTGGTACTTCTAAATCAAAGGTGGTGCCTCTCTTAGGTGGTTCGAATCCACCAGCTTTCTATGCTGATAACACTAAAAACTCAGCACAAACTAAGTCAAGTCTTTGAGTAGAGACAACAGAAGTTAATAGTAACACCAGGAGGGGTCCTAATCTTTTTTTAAAAAAAACAAAAACACTCATGAGTCGAATTTCTGAAATTTGCTTAAAAGTAATTCAATATTTCAGTCTCTACTGAATTAGATTCTGCATCTATAACCCATGTGATTGTTAGCATTGAAGAAAATGAATACTTCTCTGCTGCATCCAATTTTGCTTGTAAACAGATGTAAAAGAACTAAAACTTTCTAGGACCTTTGTGAATATTTACTGACTCCAACATACAGTATGAAACTCATTTGTATGTGAATACCTATGCAGGACAGACAGTGTTTAAAAGCCTGGTTTAGGAGGCCTCAAATTTAAAGGTTAGTCAAGTACAGTTGATGAGACCAACAGAGATGAATGCTTACTTTATTACCTTGTAGTAAGCCAGCCTCAACCCTGTTGTGCTCTGAAGGACTAAAGCAAGCATCTCGTCTCTTCTGAACATTCTCATTTAAAAGGGACTAATGATAATAGTTATAGAAAGGTTATAGTTATAGTTTTATAGTTGTTATAATTATACTTATAGTTACAGTTATAGTTAGGTATAGTTATAGAAAGGCTTTAGGTTTTTTGTTCATAGGGTCGCTATGAGTCGTGCTTGACCTGACGGAAAAAAACAAAAACAATGCCTCCTGGAGACAGGCTGAGAAGTTACAGTAGAAAATTCCTAAAAAAAGTCAGTCTCAGGAAAGAAGGATGGGAAAGAAATAAACGAGTTCCTTTCCACAAAGACATTTCTCATTCTATTGCCAAGAGTGACAGATTTGAATTTGATTTGTGTTCCACTCACAACTATTTCAATCTCTTGGACTGTTTCCTTATTTCTATCTAAAATTAACATTGGATTCCATCCATTCATCTAGTAATAGGCCCAAGTTACCACTGAGTATATCATTTAATTTTATTTACCAAAAACTTCCAAAGAGCCATCAGTTTCTTAAATCGTTTATCTCTTTTCCTTCAATGGCTGAATTAACCCTTTGGTCTTTGTGGCATCATATCAAAAAGACCATTTTCACTCCATCACAAATTTTACTACTTTTGATCAATGAAAGTAAAATTCTTGCTGAGATAGGAGTGCTGAGCAGACAGCCACAGTTACTCATAAATCTTATAGATTCATGAAATTCCTGTTCTAGCATGTGGCTGTTGTTGTTGTTATGTGCCGTCGAGTCGCCTGCGACTCATAGAGACCCTATGTACAACAGCCCTAAACTCCGCTCTGTCCTGTGCCAATCGCACTGTCTCTGACACTCCCATTTCAATTATCCTAGTCACTGAATCAATCCACCTCATAGGGGGCCTTCCTCTCCTGTGCCGTCCCTCCACCCTCCCAAGCATGATGTCCCTCTCTAAGGACCGGTCTCTCCTCACTACATGTCCAAAGTAAGTTAGACGGAGCCTCAGAATCCTTGCCTCCAAGGAGCCACCCGGTTTAACCCTCTCCAGGACAAACCTGTTTGTTTTCCTAGCAGTCCATGGTATTCTCAATACTCTTCTCCAGCACCACAGCTCAAAGGCATCAATTCTCCTTCTATCCTCCTTGGTCATTGTCCAACTCTCTGATGCATAACAAGTGATTGCGAAGACCATGGCCTGTATCAGCCACACCTTGGTCTCCAGAGAGACACCATTGCTCTTCAGCACTTTGGAGAGGTCCCTAACAGCAGACTTTCCCATGGCAATGCGCCTTTTAATTTCCTGGCTGCTGGTGCCAAGACTGTTGACTATGGAGCCAAGCAAACTAAAGCTGTGTACAATCTCAATCTCTTCACCATCCATCCTGATGCTGCCAATTGGTCCAGTGGTGAGAATCTTTGGTGTGTTCTAGCATAGACCAAGTTATAAATGACTACACACAGGTCATGGAAATTTGGGTGTATTACAGTCAAAACCAAATATACTAAATCTTTCCGTACAAAATTTTTGCTAGGTCAAATCTCGCTTGTGACAACTTAAGTGTCTGTCTTTAAGACTCTTGCATCTTCATCAGGCAGATAGTTCAAGCACTAGTGATCATAGTGGCATATGTCAAAGCAGCTAGTGAAGCAGAGAGATGTCTGTTTCAACTCTGCCTTTCTCACAATGTCTGACACACAGATAATGTATATAGAAAAATGTCCAATAATGTGTGTTAAAAGATAGGAAATAGAAAAATGAAGTTCACATTCACCATGAAAAAGAAATTGATCCAGTGGTTGTGTGATATCTAATATGGAACTTATCATTTTTACATTGGATATCCTCTTTGTGCTAAATTAGTTGATTTGCCAACACCACAGCGCTAGTGGGCTGTACAAGAAAGACAGAGATCCAGGATTTTCTAAATATAGTGTTGTGTGTCAATTCTAAATGCAGTGTTATATATCAAAGATATTATCTACAAAATACTCTCAAGCAAGAGAGAAATGAAGGTGGGGAGGGAAAAATCTGCAACAATTCAACTTGCTGGGAGACCTAAGCAAAAGACCCTCATAATTGACACTTAAGTCCTTGGGTGTCTCCAAAGTTGGCAATTCCTGAGACTTCAAGTTTTTGAGACTGGAATGCTCTAATGGCATAGTTCACAACAAGTTGTACTGGTAGCCTAAAGGATGCCTGACTCCAGTGTTAAAAAATACCTCATGGATATTTATCACTATAAGGAAAAAAATTTTTTTTAGTTTAACTATTTTTTAAGTATTTTTTCTCTACTAGTTTATTTACAAAATTCCAATACAAATCTGGACAAATTCTTACAATTTCCCTCGCCCACCACCCATCAAATTTTACAACCTAAAGATGAATCCACTCTTCCCCCTGCACATCCACATCCCTCTGCTTCCAGCCTCTCCCACCCCTCCTCCTGGATACTTATACTCATTCTACAATAACGGTGTTATACAATATTTATCCTTGTGGGACTGACTTAGTTCCCTCAGCATAATGCTGTCCAGTATTTCCCAAGTTAGATAATCATTCACAAGGTCGTTGTTCCTGTGTGCTGCATAGTATTCCCTAGTGTGAATGTATCATAATTTTTCAATCCACTTGTTGTGGTTGGACATTTGGGCTGTTTCCATGTTCTTGCGATGGTGAATAATGCTGCTTAGCTTAACTATTTCTAAAATTTTTGAGGTTTGTTAACAAAGTTTGTATACGTTGTGTTTCACGCTGTCCTTCATTCACATTGTGTTTCATTCAATCATTCCCATTCATTTTGTTTTATAAAATTAATCATCATTGAATTATGACCACCATTACCCTATCTTTCCAGATGCCCACCAGCTCTTTCACATTTTCTTTATTCACCTCTTCCTCAACGCACCAAATTGTTGCAACCCTATGATTTTACCCGATGCCCATCCTCATCCCTCTGCTCCCACTCTCCTCCCCTGGGTTCTCGTTCATGGTTTTCTAGTCATCTTTCTAGTTCTATAATAATGGCCTTATGGTTTTATGTACTATTTTGCCTTTATGAGATTGAGTTGGTTCACTCCACATAATGCTCTCCAGTCCCTCCCAAGTTATGTAGTAATTTTCAAAATCATTGCTCCCTCATGCTTCATAGTTCCATAGTGTTAAAATATACTACAGTTTCTCTATCCATCCAATTGTGGTTGGATATTTGGGCTGTTTCCATGTTCTTGTGATGGTGAATAATGCTGCTATGAACATTGCTATACAAATCTCTGTGTCTCATTTCTAATTTTCTCAGGATATAGTCCTAGCCATTGAATAGCTGGGTCATATGGATTGTCTATGTTCAGCTGGCAAAACCAAATTGATGGCAGTCAGTGAAATCTTTTATCAGTTGGAATGATAGTTAACAAATGACAATGGCATCTAACACTTGGCTGCAACCTCAAATGTTTAAAGGGGAAAGGACCTGTGTCCCTGGTGGTCTTTGCTCTCTGATAATGCCTTTCCCTATACCCTTATGTTAGGCTCACTACCTGCTTCAAGCCCACTTCTGCAACCAGAACCCACATAAACTATTTTTTTAAATAAGTGATCATTGCTTTTCTTTCACTTCATTGATCATCTGTAAGGAAGTAGATTTTCCCATTTATACTTTACTTTTCATTAGTTGTTTATGACTATGTTCAATTTTAGGATGGAAATATTTGTCTTTTTTCATTTATTCCTAAGAATTGTTCATATTTATATATCAATATTATTAAAGATTAACCTATCTTAGGAATTGGATGCAAAAGTTGGGAATCAAGATCCGTAGTTGGAAAATATGGACTTGGTGACAGAAATGAGGCTGGGGATAGAATGATAGGATTCTGTACAAGCCATGATTTATTCATAGCAAATACTTTTTATAAGAAACATAAACACAGTTTATACACATAGATTTCACCTGATGGGATGCATAGAAATCAGATTGATCACTTCTGTGGAAGGAACCATTGGAGAAGTTCAATATCAGCAGTAAAATCTAAGTCAGGTGCTGATTGTGGAACAGACCATCAACTGCTCATATGCAGTTCAAATTAAAACTAAAAAAAAGTTAAATCATATCCACAGGAATCGAAATTTGACCTTCAGTCTATCTCCCATGAAATTAAAAACTAACTCAGGATTAGGCTTGAGGCCTTGAACACTTATGGACAAAGACCAGATAAGCTGAGGAAAGAGATCAAGAATATTGTTCATGAAGAATGCAAAAAGTCATTTAAAAGAAGGAAAAGGTAAAGACCAAAATGGATGTCAGAAGAGACTCTGAATATTGCACTAGAGCCCCGAGAAGCCAAAGCAAAGGGAAGATATCAATAAGTTAAGGAGCTGAATAGAAAATTTCCAAGGACCACTCGGGAAGACAAGGCAAAACATTATAATGAAATGTGCAAGGAGCTGGAGTCAGAAAATCAAAAAGACCAAGCTCAATCAGCATTTCTTAAGCTGAAAAAACTGAAGAACAAGTTCAATCTATGAGTTGCTATACTTAAGGATGCTATGGGCAGAATACTGAATGATTCAGGAAGCACTAAAAGAAGATGGAAGGAGTATACAGAGTCACTGTACCAAAAAGAATTGGCTGACACAGAAAAATTGCAAGAAACAACATATGATCAAGAGGCAATGGTGAAGAAGGATGAAGTATAAGCTGCCCTGAAGGACTTGGCAAAAAATAAAGCCCCAGGAATTGATGGAATACCAACAGACTTTTTTAGAAACAGATGCTGCCCTGGATATGCTCAAGTTGTGCCAAGAAAGCTGGAGGACAGCTGCTTGGCCAGCTGACTCAAAGAGATCCATATTTAATCAATTTTTTTAAAAAAGGGTGACCTTTTTTTCACTCTTGTGGACATTATCAAACAATATCACTAATATCACACACTAGCAAAATCCTGCTGAAGATTATTCAGAAAAGACTTTAACAGTACATTGACAGAGAACTACCAGAAATACAAGCTGGGTTTAGAAGAGGTCGTGGCACTAGGGATATTATTGAGTACCAGAAGAATGTCTATGTTTCATTGACTATGTAAAAGCCTTTCAAGACGTGGCTCACAATAAATTGTGGCTAACCTTGAGGAAAATAGGAATCTGAGAACACTTGATCATGCTTATATGAAACCTATACTTGGACCAAGAAGCTGTCCTCAGAACAGAGCAAGAAAACACTGCATGGTTCAAAATAAGGAAGAGAGTGCATCAAGGATGTGTCCTGTCCCTGTACCTTTTCAATCTGTATGCACAAGAGATCATTCAGGAGGCAGGGCTTTATGAGTACTGTGGCATCAAGATTGAAGGAAGACTCACTGACAACCTACGATATGTAGTTTACACGACCTTGCTTGCTGAAACTGAAGACCTGAAGCACTTGCTACAAAAGGTAAAGGACTATAGTCTACAATATGGATTGAAACTCAACATCAAGGAGACAAAGATCCCTACCACTAGGCCAATTGGCATCACCATAATAGATGGAGAAGAGATTGAGGTTGTTAGCAACTATAGCTTGCTGGGATCCACAATCAACCTTCTTAACACCAGCAGTCAGGAAATCAGAAGACGAATTTCATTGGGGAAAATCTGCTGCCATGGACTTCTCCAGAGTGCTGAAGAGCAATGATGTCAGTCTAAATACAAAAGTGTGTCCAATCCAGGTCTTCTCAATTACTTGTTATGCTTCAGAGAGTTGGACAATAACTAAGGATGACAGAGATGAATAAATGCCTTCAATCTGTGGTACTGGAGAAGAGTCTTAAACATACCATGGACTGCCAAGAAAACAAATCGGTCTGTCTTAAAGGAGATGAAACCAAGTCTCTCCTTGGAGGCTAGGATTTTGAAACTCTACCTTCCTTATTTACTTTGGGCACACGGCCAGGAGAGTTCAGTCCTCGGAAAAGAATATCATGCTCAGAAAGGTGGATGGACAACACAGGAGAAGAAGATTCTGATTGAGATGAATTGATAGAGTGACTGGGTCAATGGGGGTCAGTGTGTCAGAATTAATGAAACTTGTTCAGGTCAGGGAAGAGCTCAGAGCTGCTGTACATGAGGTCATTATGCATCATAGATGACTCAACCAATAACATTCTATGATAGGTATGGAAGCATTAGTGGCATCCACTTCCTATACATGCCTCCAGAAATGATGAATTTTGATAAATGTTGATAGTTGTAGAGGGGCTTCAGGCCTTTTTGTTCATATGGTCACTATGAGTCATGCTCGACTCAAAGGCAATCAACAAGAACATCTTAAGAATATTTCAAAATTTATTATTTGCTTATTAAGAGTGTTCATGAAGATTTTCAGAGCATTCACTATTTCCCCCTTACTTCTAAGAATGACATTTAGTAGATGAAAGATAGCTTGAGAAGTTCTCTCCTAGGTGAAATCTGTGGTCTTTTAAGCCATTAATGGCATAAATGTCATTTGTGCTCTTACATATTCGATCCTTGTGAAATTAAACTTCATGGAGAGTTATGAGGTAAGACTCTAATTTTATTCTCCCTCAATAATCATTTATTAAGTAAACTGTCCTCTACTGTACATGACATAATATACCAGACTCTGTTTCAGGCCTTTTTATCTTGTTGCTCTGCTTGTGTATTTTTATGCTAGAAAGTGATGCTACCAAGCCAAAGGTGGGTGATTTGCAACCCTCAGGCCTGGTTTTAATTGTTTTTGGTCAAACATTCTTCTAAGTGGTATAACATTGGTCTGTCCATTTGCTGTACAGAGGTAACTCGTGGTTGCTGTGATGTTAAACACTGTGACGCTGATGTGTCAAAAGTGATAATAGTTACCATGGTGGACAGAGTTTGGTGGAGCTCCCCAATTGAAACAAGCTTGGAAACAGGAATGGCATCCACTTCCGAAATAGCATGCTTCTGGAAACTCTATGAACTTGGAGAAATGATGAAAGTTATACAAATGTTCAGGTCTTTGGTTCTCAGAAAATGAATAGGTTTATCTTAGAGAGGGTGGAAACAAGTTTCTCCTAGAAGGCTAGAATTTTGAAGCTCGACGTCACATACTTTGGGCATGTATCCAGCAGGGACTGGTGCTCAGAGAACAGACATCATGCATGGAAGGGTGGAGGGACAGTGCAGGAAAGGAAGACCCAAGATACAATAACTGGGGAAATGAGGGAAGGTCAGGGTCTATGAGACTGGTTCAGAACAGAGTAAGCTTTAGAGTTGTTGTACATAGGGTCCTATGACTTGCATGCAACTCAACGGCACATAACAACAACAAAAACTTTGAGGTACTTTGGTCACATTGATGTAGATATCAATGTCAGAGAGTAATAAAAGTATAAAGACTAGTTCTAATTTATCCAAAACCTTAATGTGATCTGTGCATTTGAGAAGCATCAGTAATCCTAAGTCTGTATCAAGGCTGGGTAAGGCCTTGCTAGGGATCATGAAACAGCCATTTCAATAGACGCTTAGTCTCAAGAAGGTATAAGCCCTTGATGGATCAAAGAACCTGAAATCTGTGCAACTGCTTTTAAATTATGGTATATAAAATTCTTGTATAAAGTAAACCTCTACATCAAAGGAATCACAGCCTGGGAATATTTTAGCAAGTAAAATGGATTTTATTTTATTTTTAAAAGGGATTTTAAAACTGTCATTGCATATGTAAGTTCCATCAGATTCAAAATATGCTTCTAACGTAGGTAAAGCAGCTGAAGGGGAAAAAATATAGAATTTATTATGTATACAGAGCTTTCACAATGTTCCATGAGCTCCACTGACACACACACACATACACAAAAGAAGCTTCGAGCCATAGAACAGGAATAATGAAAATCAAAAGCGAAGGGAAATGAACAAACAGGAAAAAGGTAGGTGGTTTGTGGATTTTTTTTTCCCTTCTCCAGGAATATTTTTAGTTTATTACTTGTTGTTAAAGTTTACTGCATGCTATTATAATCCTGTGCATATGTTCTTTATGAATATTTGAATTGCCTTGTTTCAATAAAGTTGTGGGGAGGAGGTTACCATTATTATACGCATTTAGCAGAATACTCCCTATTGCCTACTGAATCAAGCTAAATTCCCCAGCGTTATTCAAGACCCTACAAAATGTTACTAGTCTATGCATCTACCTTTGCCCCAACATGTCCTTATGCTTGAAATGCCATTTTCCACCTCAAACAGATGTGTTTTAGGAAAAGTGCTGCCAGAATGCTCCTTGGAGTCAAGGCTGCTGAAGCCTCATCTCACATACCTTGGGCACGTTGCTAGGAGAGGGTATTCTTTGGATGGAAACATTAGGCTTAGAAAGATTGAGGGTCATCCAAGGATAGGAAAACCTCAGTGAGATAGATGGACACAGTGACAACAGGCTTAGGTGTGTCAGAGATGAAGAAGATGTTAGTCAAATTTGTGTCTTCTAGGTTGCAACACCCCCATGATACATCTT
>NW_006399759.1:28126707-28147191 GCF_000299155.1 Elephantulus edwardii | reverse complement strand
ATTAAAATCATCAAGATCACCTGACTGTTTGTCTTGTGTTCTTTCATCGTCCCTTCGCCAAACTTCTACCCACCTTCCTGTTCCCTCTTCGAGACCCTAGACCTCAGGCTTACAAGCCCCTCCTGACTGGAGCAGCCCGCGGCACGCCCCTCTTCCCTTTACTCTCATAGCATTTCATCTATTCACGTCTCCAAACTACTTATAAAGAAATATATTTGCTCTGAATTAAGAGTAGTTTATGAACATCTTGTTTCACTCTTTAAATGACTTACTTGGGAGACAAAGTCATGTCTTCTTTGTGTTTGAAAATCCTAAGATACCTAGAAAAGAATCTGTTACATAGAAGGGGCTCAAAAATCCAATTAATGCTTAAAAACTTTAGCTCCTACCACCATTCTTGATGTTTTGAAAGGTATAGCATTGGATAAAAGAACCCTTCAATGCAGTGAGAATGAGCAAAAAACAAAAGAAATAATATGGTGTTCATAGAGTGACTAACAGTACCTGTCACAGTGCACTTTTGTCCCTCAATACTAGAATATAAATGAGTTCAATTTATTATTCTGGATAAACACATCCTCAGCACATTTCCATTTGCTGCTCCTATTTTCAGTATTTAGATTTTTACTTGTATTTAAATAGAATACCCACATCTCAGTGCTGTAAAGATTCTCAAAGGTTACCTAGTCTAGGAGACGAGACCATTCTTGGTCTGAGAAGGCTAGACAAGATCTCTCCTGTGGTAGGGACAATTCAGAAATGATTCTAAAAGATTCCACACTTCTGAATCTCCAGCCTTTATGAATATAATGAGCTGTAACTCCCATGATGATCTGATATTACATATTGTTGTTGTTATGTGCTAATGAGTCAACTACAACTCATAGAGACTCTATGAAAAATAGCTCTAAACTTTGCCATTCTCACCATCTCTAACACACTTGAGCTCACTGTTAGAGTCTACAGCATCAATTCATTTCACTGAGGGTCTATCTCTCTTACACTGACCCACCACCTTTCCAGGTATGATGTCCATATCCAAGAACTGATCCTTCCTTATAACATGCCAAAGAGAACCTGATTTAACTTTCTCCATAACAGATGTGTTTGTTCTTTTTTTCAATCCATAGGATATTTGATATTTTTCTCCAAGCACCACAACTCAAAGGCATCAATTCTTCTTCTGTTTCCTTAGTCATTGTCCAACTTTCAGCAGCATAATAAGTAATTTAAAAGACCACGACTTGGATCAGGCAAACCTTAAGCTTGCTATAGCACAGCTGAAACTTTCAAAAGAGAGATTATCTAATCTATGCAATGTAAATACATGAGCATTAAATATCCTTCTCCAGCCAATGGCAGAAGTAATGAAGCAGTAATGAAAATTTGAAACACAAGAAGGATTTAAACTCTGCTGGCTTTGAAGATGGAGGTATTACAGGTGAGGGGATACAAGTGACTTCCAAAAATAGAAAACAATCTTTTACTGACAGTAAACAAGGAAGTGCGACCTACATCCCAAGATCCACCAGCAGTTGAATTTTGCTAACCATCTGAATGAGGCTGGATGCAGGTTTTTCCCCACAGCCTCCAGATTAAAGGTCAGAATGGTGAACACCTTGATTTCTGCCTTGTGAGACATTAGTCAAAACAACTTACTGAGATTACTGAGCTTACTGGATTTCTGATGAACAGAATTATGAAATGATAAAAGGATGGTCATAGAAGTTGTCAATTTTGTGGTAATTTGTTGTGACCGAAAACTCATACACCACTGCTTACATAAGAAGCTGTGGTGGCTTAGTGATAAGTGACACTGCTAACCTGACTTCTCACAGTTCAAATCCAGGGACCAGCTTCTCCATGAGAGAAATATAGGAAATCTCCTCGCATGTGATTTACAGCTTCTGAAAACTCACTGGAGGGTTAACTATGACTTGGTTCCAACTCAGTGGTACACAACAACAGCCTCCATCGGTCACCTCTTCCATCACTGTAGTTACTTACTCTTAGGTGTTGTCCAGTCAAGTCTCATAACGGTCTTATGAGCAACGGAATGAAACACTGCTCAGTCCAGCTCCCTCCACATAATCACTGCTATGCTTGAGCCCATTATTACAGCCACTGTACCTACCCATCCTATTGAGGGTTACACGGCCAACTCAGACACTAGCAGTTTGACCCACCCAGCTGCTCCATCGAGAAAGATGGGCAAGCTCCTCCTGTGTGATTTTCAACCTTCAACAACCTGTTGGGAGAGTCAGTTATAGCTGAGTCAGCTCCAACTCCATGGCAATGACTTTGACTTCCGATATTACTTTACAAATTATGATATATTTCTCCAGGGATTAGCCCTGCTTGATGACATGTCAAGAGTATGTGAGACAAAAATTCACCACCTTCACCTTTAATGTGAAGCAGTCTACTGCACTTCCTACAAGACAGATTATTTGCTTTTCTGACAGTCCCTCACAATGTACTCAAAATTCTTGCCCAAATCCACATTTCAAAGGCATCAATTCTTCTTTCTTGTTCATTGTCAACCTTTCTTGTACATATGAAGTAGTTGAAAATGCTTAGCCTGGATAGAGAACATCTTAGTCCTCAAAGTGACATCCTTGCTCATTAGCACTTTAAAGAGGTCCTCTGCAATAGATGTGTCCAGTGCAGTAAGTCATTTGATATCCTGACTGCTGCTTCAATGGATGCTGGTTGGGAACCACATAAAATTAAATCCTGGACAACATTTTTTCTCTCCATTTATGATTATTTTATTTATTAGTCTATTTATGAGAATTTTCTTTTTCTCATCTTTGCAGTATCTTTCAACTGAAGCAAATGATTAATTTCTGTATCAGTTACTATTCTTAGTACTATTAAATGAGTCACTTAGAGAAATTTAATTCTCTTTTCCAGATGAAAAATTCAAAGATGGTTTTCATATCATCTGCTTAGCTCTTAGAGTTATTTTTATATATATATATATTGCATGGCTTTGAATGCTCTTGCCTCTCGGTTCTACTCATCAATGTATGAGCATGGCATTATTTACCTAGTTAACTAATAAAATTATGGACCACTCCTGTCAGTTTTTAATACAGTGGTGGTTTGTGTCTTGCTGGGATCCTGGAGTAAATGTTACAAGGATGCGAAATACCACCAGGGACATCCACAGTAGGCAGATTTCAGTGGAGCATATGGACTAAGAAGCAGAACCAACCATCCAGTTCTGCCATAATGAAGCCATTAAAAGCCTACACATAAGAGCTGCATATTGCCTGATATTGTACTGGAAAAGGAGTTGGAAGACATTCAGATTTGACTTGGGAAGATCTGCCTCTACTAAGTAGATTCTACATTAACAATGTAGATGAAATAATGCTTTTATCCAATGGAGGATCTTCATTTGCTGATGTAGCATAGTTCAAAATGAGAAGAATAAAATCCAGACATCCATTAGTGATTACAACTTGAAATGTAATAAATATAAATCTATACAAATTAAAAGGTCCTGAAATTAAATGGAACCCATAAAAGATCAATATCCTAGGCATTAGTGAACTAAAACAGACTATTACTGGTCATGTTGAATCAGATATTCATGAGGAATGAAAATTTAAGATGAATAATGTCACATTTATCATTAAAAAGAACATTTCAAAAATCTATTCTCAATTACTATGCTGTCAGTGATAGGCATATACCCATGCACATACAAGGAAGTCTTGTTAATAGAACTATTATATAATATACTTAGAACTATTAAAGCTAAGTATGAAGAAATTGAGGATCTCTGCAAACATTTATAATCTGAAATTGATTGAGAATGCAATCAATATTCAATAATCATGACTAATGATTGAAATACAGAAGTTGGAAGCAAAGAAATAGGATTGACAGTTAAAAAAAGGGCCTTAATTATAGAAATGTGTATTAAAAGTCACATGGCAGACTTTTGTACTACTACATGACTTGTTATGTGCTATTGAGTTGCTCGCAACTCATAGCAACCCTATGTACAACAGCCCTGAAACTTTCTCTATCCTGTGTCTGTTTTACTGTTTTGGACATACCTACCATCATTACCTCAGTCACTGTATCAATCTATCTCATTGATGGTCTCCATCTCTTTCTCCATCCCTTCACCCTTCCAAGCATGGTATCCCTCTCCCTCTTCAAGGACTGGTCCCTCCTTGCAACATGACCAAAGTATGTCAGATGAAGCCTCAGAATCTTTGCCTCCAAGAAACAGCCTGACTTCACCCTCTCTAGAACAAACCTCTTTGTTCTCCTGGCAGTCCATGATATAGTCAACATTCTTCTATAGCACCACAGCTCAAAGGCATCAATTCTCTTTCTATCATCCCTAGCCATTGTCCAGCTCTCTGACACATAGCAAGCAATTGCAAATACTATGGCCTGGATAAAGTGCACCTTAGTCTGCAGACTGACAACATTGACTTATTACTTTTAAAACAAAAAAATGGTTCTAACATGTACCTCCCCTGAGATAAGACACAGGAATTAAAATTACTATATTTGTGGAAAGAGACTATAGAGAAGTTCAGTCAGAACAAGGCTGAATCTGACTATTGAACACATTATCAATTGATCATAACAAATTCAAAGTGAATCTGAAAAAAATTAAAACAAGACCAAGAGAGCTAAAACACAGCCTTGGGGTTATTCCACCTGAATTTTAAATCATTTCAAGAATAGATGTGATGCATTGAACACTAATGACTAAAGAACATACAAGTTGTGGGATGACATCAAAGAAAGATAGCATCCATGAAAAAAGGAAAAGGTCATTGAAAAGACCAGAAAGAAAGTATAGACAAAAATGGATGTCAGAACATACTCTGAAATTTGTTCTTGAATGTACAGAGAATAAAGAGAGAGGAAGAAATGAAATAAAAGAGATAAGCTAAAAATGCCAAGGGACAGTTTGATTATTATAATTAACTGTACAAAAGACCAAAAGTTAAAAAATCAAAATGAGAATGCAAATTCAGTATTTCTATTTCTCAAGCTGAAAGAATGGAATTGGGGGAAAATCAGTATTGTAGTGCCAAATAATTCTTCAGGCAAAATATCAAGTGGCATGAAGCATCAAAAGAATATGGAAGAAATACAGAGGCACTGTACCAACAAGATTTGGTTGGTACTGATTTTTTTTAGGAAGTATCACATAACCAGGAGCTTATGGAAATGAAAGTCCAAGTTGTACTAGATGCATTGGCAGAAAATAAGGGCCCAGGATTTGATGGAATATAAACTGAGAACAGATGCAGCCCAAGATATGCTCACTAATGTATGCCAAGCCAATTGGAATATATCTACCCGGCCAATTGACTGAAAAAATTCCCTTATTTTTGTCCATTCTAAAAAAAAAAAAAAATCAACCTGAGTATGGAATTTATCAAGCTACATCTTTAACATCACATGCAAGTAAAACATAGCTGAAGATTATTCAAAACAGAAGTTTCCATAGATTCAAGCAGCTTCCAGAAAAGTTCATGGAATGAGGGATATCATAAAGTAGATCTTGATGTCAAGCAAAGCATGCCAGAAAGGTATTTGCTTGTGTTTTATTGATTATATTAAGGCATTTGACTATACAGTTCACAAACATTGACAACATTTAGAATCACAGAAATTCCAGAACACTTAATTTTGCTCATAAAGAATCTATACACACACCATCTAGCATCTTTCTTAAAGAACAAGAGGATATTGTATGACTTAAAATAAGGAAAGGTGTGTATCAGGCTTGTATCTTTTCACAATGCGTATTTAATCTGTATACTGTGCAATTAATCAAGAACCAGTTTGTATGAATAAAAATATTTATCAAGATTCCACAATATGCAGATGATTCAAATTTGCTTGCTAAAAAGAAGAACACTTGAAATACTTACTGGGGAAGTTGAAAGACTAGCCTTTAAAATATATTATATCTCAACATAAATAACCCAACCAACCCAATAAAGAACATATGATAAACGGGGAAAAAAGCTGTTAACAATGTCATTTTACCTAGATCCACAATCAGCGCCTGTGAAAGTGGCAGTCAAGAAATCAAAAGATATTTTGCATTGGACAAATCTGCTGTCAGGGACCTCTTTACAACGCTAAAGAGCAGTTTAAAGAGTTGTGATATTAGCAAAGAAAATTGTATGGACTACATATGGACTGCCAAAAGAACAAATATGTCAATTAGTAGCCAGAGTTCCTTAGAGGCAAAGAGGGAGGAACGTTCCTTCAGATATTTTAAGTATAGTATCTAGAGGGAGTACCCTTTGGAAAGGCACATCTTAACTGGAAAAGTAGACAGTCAATGAAAGATAAGTCAAACCTCAACAAGATATATTGGCATAATAATAGCGGCAATGGGCTTAAGCAGAGAACAGATCAAGAAGATGAAGAAGGAGCAAGTGTGGTTTAATTCTTTAATACATAGGGTTTCAGAGGTGAGTCAATAATTCCCAATAATGATTAAATTATGAACTCAGGAAGAATTCTGTCATCATCATTTTTCACTAGAATTAACAGTAACCATCGAATTGTCATTAATTCAGTTTTGACTCATTTATCAGAATGCTCTATAAGAAATTTAAATAGGTGGTTTCATGGATGTAAATCACCAAGACTTTATTTTATCATGCCTTTAGATGGACTCAAACTGCCAACCCTTTAATTAGTAGCCAAATGTGTTGACCTTTTGCATATCTGGGGACTCTACCATATCTTAGGCTAGTAACTACTTTCACTTTCTCCAGTTTGAAGGTTAATAGACTCAAAATATTACATAATTGGCATTTCAAGGAAGATTTCTTTTTAGCTTGCAGAAAGGAACTGCCTTGATATTTCTGGACCTGCATTTCTTACTTCATGACTGGTGTGAAGTGAAAAAGAATGTGGAAGAAGCCTGACTTTTTCATTCCGGACTCCTACTTGGTAATAACCTAGATGTTTT
This sequence comes from Elephantulus edwardii, assembly GCF_000299155.1. Lineage (NCBI taxonomy): Eukaryota > Metazoa > Chordata > Mammalia > Macroscelidea > Macroscelididae > Elephantulus > Elephantulus edwardii. Next base: position 28,140,212 of record NW_006399759.1, on the reverse strand, counting down.
TGTTATTTATAAAGTTTATGAAGAAATATTCCTCTGACAATAATGGAATATCTAGTGGCCTAGAAGCAAAAAAATTATGCTGTAATCCCAAAGGCACAGGGCTCAAATCCACAATCCACAGGTGAAGGATGGGCAATCTCCTCTCGTGTGATTTATGGCCTCTGAAAACCCACTGGAGGGTCAGCTAAGAATTGATTCCAATTTTCTGGCATACAATAACAAGAGTGCTGTACTAACCCTCCCACTGCAAACAAAAATGATAATATAAAATACAAATGAAGCAACTCTTTACAGACAGCAAAGCTCTTGACTACAATTTCTGAGAACATAGACTATACAATGTATATGTTATTGTTGTTGTGTGTCCCATTAAGTCAAAATTGACCTATAACTGACCCTCCAGTTGATTTTCAGAGGCAATCAATTGCATGGGAGGTAATTGCCCATCCTTCTCTTGTGGAGCAGCTGGTAGATTTGAACTGCATGCCCTCAGGATTACAGTGCAACTTCTTACCACTCAGCCACCAAAGCACTAGGTATAAGTAGACATATAGTGGGTTCTAGTAACTCAAATATTTTGAAGATGGCACAGAATAGGAAAGGATTTTGATCTCTTGTTAATAGTGTCACTATGAGTTGTACTGAACTTGACACAATGTGCTAGCTGGTACAGGGTGAGCCTTCTGATTGTTCTCTATTTGTATCTGGAGGCACTTTCCAATGCTGGAAAGCAGTGACATGGTGTCCAACAAGAGTATAGCAGTCTAGTGAGCTGAAGTAGCAGAGATCATGGTTTATGGATAATGTCTTGTCTAAAATCAACTGGTCAAAGTTCCACAGAAGAGGGAGCAGCAGATAAAAAGTGCTTTATACTCACCATAAATTATCCTATTAAGTATTTCGCTAATTATTGAGCTGTGCATGTACAGTTCTAAACTCTACAGTGTCTACTAAGAAATAGTTCTGGGAACAGACTAACATGGACAGATGTTGCTGTTGTTATGTACCATCAGGTTAGATTTCACTCATAGGATACCCTCCATTGGGTTTTCAGAGGTAGTAAATCATATGGGAGGAAATTATCTATCTTCCTCCCAAAGAGAAGCTGGTGACTTTGAGCACAGCCACTTACCACAAAATTGCAAAGATTCAGCTAAATATTAAAAATTCCAAAAAGTAGAAATTGTTTATATGCCATCGAGTCATGTGTGACTTCTAGCAACTCTGTGAACAGATTTGAATCCTGTCATGTTCTGTGCCATCCTCATCATCTATGAAACACTTAAGCTTGTTGGTCCAGACACTGTGTCAGTCCACCCCATTGAAAGTCTTCATTTCTTTCATTGACCCTCCACCTTTCCAAGCATGATGCCCTTTTCCAAGGAATGGTCCTTCCCAACAACATGTCCAAAGTATGTGAAAAGTTTCACCAGCCCTGCCTCTATAAAGCATTCTCATTGTACTATCTAAAAGACACCTGTTTATTCTTTTTGCAGTCCATGGAATATTCAGCACTCTTCTCCAACACCCAACTCAAAGGCATCTATTCTTCTGCAATCTTTATTCATTATCCAGCTCTCAGACACATAGCAAGGGGTTAAAAGGACCATAGCCTGAAACAGGCACCTCTTAATGTGCTTTAACACTGTAGAGGGGTCCTTGACAGCAGACTTTCCCACTGCAATATATCTTTTGATTTCTTGACTACTAGAATCAAGAATGCTGATTGTGGATCCAAGTAAGATGAAATCGTTGACAATTTCAATCTTTCCTCCATATATCATGATATTGCCTATCAGCTCAGTGGTATTTCTGTCTTTTTTATATTGAGATGTAATCCATATTGAAGGCTATGATCTTTGATCTTCTGCAGCAAGCACTTTAAGTCTTTCTCTAAGTTGTATCTGTTTGTTCTAGAGTTAGGTTTATTCGAGGCCCACACTAATAAAGTCTAAAACTTCACATTAAGTGGATCAAGCTGAACCATGTGAAATACCATCTGCTGAAATGAAATTCAACAGTTTTTGAAGGAAGATTAAAAAATAATCCAGTCTTATTCATGTAGTATTATCTGTTTAACGTACAATTAACAAGATTTGCAAAGAAGCAAGAAACTATAGTCCATACGAACAATAGGAAAAAAGACCTAGAAATAATGCAGATGTTAGTTGTAACATAGAAGACATTAAGCAGCTATATCTGTTTAAAGATTTAAAGACAGATAACATACGCATTAGTGAAATAAAGAAATAAATGTAATAAGGAATTCCCTAGCCATTTTAGAACTGAATGACAAAGCACCTGATGAAGCTTATTAAGTACTCAATTTTGCTCACATTATCTCATTTAAAATCTGCATAACACATGGCAAAGATTTTGAAGTTTGAAATTCAAATACCAGCTTCACTGTTTGCTAGTCATGAAATCTGAGGCTAGTACCTACTACAGTAGATAACATAATTTTTTTCCTGACCTTAAATGTAGTATATAGAATGTTATACTGCTAGTGAAAAGGCCAAACACCTCCAGAAATTCAAATCCACCAGGGACTCTAGGAAGAAAGATGGACAGTCTTCTTTTCATGAAGATTCACAGTTTTAGAAACCTATGGCCGTGAGCTTTAAGTAAATAGCATCCTGCTTCCCCACCTCTTTCTTCTGGCTTTTCTTCTTGTCTTTTTATAACCAAGAATTCAAATGAAAGAAAATACCTTAGAAATCTTTTGGGAGCAATTAGAGTTCCTTCCTTGGAATTTTTAAAGAGAACTAAGAGAATAGGGTCAAGTTTCTCTCGGGAGGAGATTCCTTAACATCTATTTAAATGGAGCATCTGATTGGACTTGCTCCAATACTTCTATAGGCGTTTTTATGTTGATCTACTTTCCAGATTAAAAAAAGGAAAAAATAAACCACTGAAATAGCATTTTTAAAAGACTTCTGTAAATATTTTTATATTTCCTATTTTTGCAGTTATAGGTTCCAAAGTGAATAATATGGAATTAGTTGTTGTTATGTGGTATCAAGTTGCCTGCGACTCATAGAGATCCTTTATACAAACAGCTCTGAAACATGTCGTCGTGATCCAGTCCCACTATCTTTAACACACCTACTCCCATTAGCTGAGTTACTGTATCATTCCATCTCATCTGGGGTCTTCCTCTTCTGCACTGTCCCTCCACCCTTCTGAGCATGATGTCCTTCACCAAGGACTCGTCCCTCCTGTCAACATGTTTGTGTGAAAGAACTTCAAAATCCTAGCCTGTAAGGAGAAATTTGGTTTCATCCTCTCCAAGATAGACGTATATGGTTGTTTTTTTTTTACAGTCCATGGTATGTTCAATCTGTATGTTAAGCAAATCATTCACAAAGCCAGACACTATAAAGAAGACTGTGGCACTAGGATTGAAGGAAGATTCGTCAAGAACCTGTCTTAAGCTGATGACACAACTTTGCTTGCTGAAAGTGAGGAGGATATGAAATTCCTGCTGCAGAAGATCAAGGACTACAGCCTTCAGTATGAATCGTAATTCTCAACATCAAGAAGACAAAGATCCTCACCTCAGGCCCAATAGTCAACATTAGGATAAACAGGGAAAAAGGCTGATGCTGTCAGTGACTTACATTGGATCAATAATCAACACCTGTGGTACCAGCAGTTAGGAAACAGGAGACATATTGCATTGGGCAGGTCTGCAAACAGGAACCTTGCCAAAACACTGAAGAGCAATGATGTCAATGTGAAACTAAAGTGCGTCTGATTCAGGCTATGGTCTGAATTTTCTGTTATACATCAGAGAGCTGAACAATGAATTAAAAACATGGGAAAAGAATTGGCGCCTTTGAGTTTGATGCTGGAGAAGAGAACTAAATATCCCATAGACTGCCAAAAAAAAAACCCAAACAGATATGTCCTGGAAAGGGTGCAGCCAGTATGTTCCTTGGAGGTGAGTATGACCAAGCTTCATCTCTCATACTTTGGACATGTAGCTAGATGAGTCTATTCCTTGGAAAGGTACATCTTGCTTGGAAAGATGGAGAGTCAGTGAAGGAGAGGAAGACCCCAAAGGAGATAGACTGACACGGCGAGTTGAGCAATGGGCTCTAGTGTCTCAGAAATGATGAGGCTGGCACAGGATAGTGCAGGGTTCACAGGCTGTTCATTAGGTTGCTATGATTCCTTCTCGACTTGACCTCACCTGACAACACCACCTCCTATGCCCATCTGTGTCAATCCCTTCACCTACTATACACTTCTTCTCATTCTCCTTTAATCAAAACTCTATGTATTCCTAAAGGTCATCTCCTCTTTGAAATTTCCCCTAGTCTCTCCAAGGCAGAGAATCTCTCCTTCACCTTTCTGCTCTAAAATTTTGCAAGCCTTTTGCAGAGCATTTATCTTTATACACCTTGCATTACAGTTCATTCTGTTGTGTCTACCTTCTCTCTTGGAGTGTACACTTTGAGCAAGAATTCTATCTTTATTCCTCTTTGAAAAACCTCATAAATCCTGCTTTGTGAAGCTTTGCACATATAATGTTTAATCAATGTCTATTAAATTCAAATATTGCATTAGTAGAGGCTAACTAATGTCAGAGAATTTTATTTACACACAGTATTATTAGAACTATGAAGAAAGAAATGGAATTATTTTCTGGTTAAAGAGAAAAATTTAATAGCATGCTGGCTCTGGCTAGAATATAGTTAAGAGTCAAGTAACATTTACTAAGTGAATGGCATGACAAAACCACAACTAGTTAAGGCAAGTATGGAGTTCTTTCTTCCCTTTAGACTTATTTTATTTTAGACTTATTTTCATTTATATTTTTCTTCTGTGCTAGAGCAAAAGAGCAGTCTTTATGACATTGTATTTCACTGTCACTCCCTTGACACTGGTCTCTCCCTACATAACCCCCTGGCATCTTTTAATCCTTTTCTTCACACCAGTCTCCTGGTACCTGAAGGAGGAATCAGGTTTTGAAACTTGAATGCAAGGTGCTTGCAGGTAAATGGAGAGCTATTTCCTGCTGAATTCCATTAGTCATAGCCAAGGTTGGGGGGGAAAAAGTTTTCATTTTTGTGAGACACTGTTTATCTATCTATAAATTTAGTAATGAAATGCCTATGCCACGGGGATGTGAAGAAATTTCATTTTTGCTTATAAAATCCTCAGGGCATGTTTGGATACAGAGTGCAATAACACTATAAAATATTGGCCTGATATTGCTATCTCCAAGCCTGGAACTCATTTCTGCATTATGAGAAGCAAAGAAGAAGATTTATGGGAACGATAAGGAGACAGCTTTCCTCTAGTATTTAAATTAAGTTTTTCTTTAAATAGTCATTGTCTGCTAGTGTCCCGTTTTTCAGGAGTAAGACAGAATATTTGTCAGTAGCTTTAGAAACCTTCCATTTATTACAGTAGTTAGGGCAATACTTCAGTAAGTGTTTTTAAAAGCTACACTTCCTTAAATATCACTTTGAACCTATTTTCCTCAGACCTTCAGAACACTTTTGCAAAGATTTGATGCCATTAGTGCTTTACATATGCAAAAAAATGAGGTTCAGAAAAGTTAAGTTAAATTCCTCAAGTCACACAGCAAGTAATGGCAAAACTGAGGTTTACAATCAGATCCTTCTCTATTATTTGTCCCCATAGTGAATTGCAATGCAAACCCAAACATCACACCTATCAGTTCTAATCCACCAGCTGTTCTGAGGGAAAAAATATGGGTTATCTCTGGACCTCTGGTAGGTCAGCTATGATTCAGTTCTGACTGCATAGCAAAGAGTTTAGAATTAACTAGTCATCTAATTTGGAGCATATTTTCAGGGGGGACCAGTTCTTTAAGAGAAACATTATGGTGGGAAGAGTAGAGAATCAGAAAGAAAGAGGAAGACCCTCAATTAGATAGACTGATACAGTGATTAGCACAATGTGCTTGAGTGAGACAGAGATCAGGAGGATGAGGGAAGATAGAGCAAGGTTCAGATATTGTCCACTGGGTCACAATGAGCCATAGCCAACTTGATGGCACCTATCAATAATATCCATTGGCATATATAAAAAACGTATAAGACAAAGTGATAGACTTTTAACCTACTCTCTATAACCAAGTCTCCATGTCTAGCCTCAGAAACATCTGGCAACTCATTAAAGTCTTTAGAAATAAGGTTTTAGAAATATCAATGAAGGAAAGATGCTTCCAGCACATGGTGTAAATATTTATAATCACTTGTGGCCCTGGCTTGAGTGTTGGGGAAAAGACCAGTAATTGTAACCTAAAGAAGCATTTCTCGAAATGAATTGTGGTGCTTCCTTGACTGTGTAAAACCCTAGAGATAATAGGATCATCCTATTTCCTTTCCTTCCCAAAATCCTATTAAATGAATATGTTGTTGTTGTTGTTGTTGTGTACCGTTGAGTCAGAACTGACCATAGCTGACCCTCCTGTGGGTTTTCAGAGGCAGCTACTTGCACAGGAGGAAACCACCCATTCATCTCCTGCCAAGAAGCTGGTGGCCTAGAACTGTATGTTTTCAGAATAGCAGTGCCCTTCTTGCCACTAGGCCACGAGAAAATAAATTAATGAAAAAGTGAAGAGAAAAGGCATCAGCATATATGTTGTTGGTGTGTTGTTGTTCTTTAGTGTTGTCGAGTTGCAAATGACTCATAGTGACCCTATGAACGAAAGACCTGAGCACTTGTATAACTTAGATCGTTTCTCCAAGTTCCTAGGGCTTCCAGAGGCAAGCTATTTTACAAGTGGATGGCACTCCTGCTTCCAACCATGGGTAACCATTTTTGCATTTAACACATCAGTGTCCAGTGTTCAGCATTACCACAACTATGAGTTACCTCTGTACAGCAAATGAACATACCAGTGCCATTTAGAAGAACGTTTGACCAAAAACAATTAAAAGCAGGCTTGAGGACCACAGATTAAAATCACCCAACTTTAGGATTTTAAAACACTGAAAAGTAGAAAGCAGACGGAGGATTGATAACTTCCACAGCCAAGAGGAGGAGGACCCGAATGCTACAAAAAATGAAAACAGCAAGGAAAGACCGCACTCTGAAAAATCCAATCCCAGCATTGACACGGTTCATCCTATCTCTTTAACCTTTACTTGGAATTCGTAGGTGAGTCAGAACAGCTGCATACTGTTCTTAATTAGTCTTCTGGTGGCCTAGTGAGTAGGGAGTTGTGTTGCTAACCCAAAGATGAGTCGTTCAAATCTACCAGGTGTTCCTTGGGGGAAAGATGAATAATGTGATTTATAGCTTCTGAAAAACCTCTGGATGGTCAGGTATAAGTCAGTTTCAAGTAGATGGCATTGAGGCAGTGTGTTATCATTAGAAAGGAATCCTAGTGACACAGTGCTTTAGGCATTGGACTACTAGCAGAAAACTTGGAAGTTCACACCCCAGTTCCTTAGAGGGAAGATGGACAGTCTCCTTCCATGAAGGTTTACCCTCTTAGAAACCCAGAAGAAGGTTGCTATGAGTTGGAACTGATTCGATAGCCATGGATTTGGGTTTGGTTTTTAGTGCAAGAATCCTAGTGATACAGTGGGTAAAGCATTCAAGGCTAAGGAAAAAGTTGGCGGTCCAAACCTGGCAGTCACTGTGTGAGAGCAAGATGTGGCAATGTGCTTCTGTGAAGGCTGCAGCCTTGGGTACCTGATGGGGCACTTAGTTCTTCCTAACCTGTAGGATCACTATGAGTTCGGGTGACTTTGGTTCAATTTTTAAGTTTGAGTAGAAAAGATCTGAAATTTTTTTAATTCTTTAAAAGCTTATGACTGCAATAAATAAAGGTGGTTGTAATGAATAATTTGTTGCAAGGAGAGGTTAGTTCATTGGTTTCAAAGTGAGGCCAAATTTTATAACATTAAGGGGCAAGTGTTGTTATGTACAATCAAGTCAGAGTCAATTCACAGTGGATCCTCTAGTGGGTTTTCAATGGCTATAAATCTTGGAGGAGGAGACTGCGTACCTTTCTCCCATGTAGCAGCTAATGGATTTGAACCACCTGCCTTTGTGTTGATTTAAGTCTAACTTCTCTTTGTAAACTGAAGGAATGCCTGGGAGCGAAAGAGGGAGACACAGGACTGAAAGGCTACTGGTTCTTGGTTGAGCGTCCAGCTACTTCTCCATTCAGAGTAACTAAGCAACAATCATCTCACCCAACACAACAATATCCAAGAGGCTTTGAAGTTACTCTCTAAAGCAATTAATTAAGTCAAAGACCATCCAAATTTGGAAACAAAAGTCAGAGCTTAGGCAAGTGAGTTACAAGGCCTGAAAAGAAAATCAATCACCACCCTGTCCTCTTCTCTTGCCCTGCCTGTGAAACACCAGAACTGGTTTTATTCACAACCTCCCTTCTTCCTAAGCAGAGAGATTATGATTGGAAGAAAATGGAAAGCCCCCAGAGAGCAGACTTCCACGAAGTCACTTTTGACAATTTCCCAAGAAAAACATGCTTCCTTGCTACTTTTGCGAGATTTTTCCTCCTGAGAGGTCCCAGTCAGTTGTGTAATAATTTAATTTTTAGTTAAGATATAGGTAGTTATACTGCTATCCCAAAGGCAAAGGCTTTCTGGTGGTTTAAACCTACTAGTTTAAGATGGCCAGTTTTCTTCCTTGGCATTTACAGTATGCCTTCATACCTCCTGAAAGGTCAGCTATGGATCTGTTACTTTTCAAAGGCAGTGAGTGAGTAATCAAAAAAATTAAAAAAAAAAAACACAAAACTCTCGATATGTGTAAGTTACACCTAATATGAAAGAGCAAGAGTGTAAAGTGGTAACACAAATCTAGAAGGCACAGAAAAATCTTGGTGCTGTCATGATTAAACACACAATTGTTAAGCAAAATGTTGGAAGTTTGAGCGCATTGGTCACCTTGGGGGAGGAAGACTTGGATGTTTACTTTTGTAAAAATTATAGCCTTGGAAACCTTAGGGAGAAGTCAAGAGTCACTGTGTCAGAATCAACTTGATGGTCATGGGTTTAGGAATTTTTGCTTATTGTTTCTAGATGGAAGGTATATTATTGCTGTTGCATTTTGTGGTTGTGTACCAAGTCAGAGCCCACTCATCTCATAACTGACCCTCCAGAGGGTTTTCAGAGAGTACACATAGCCTGGCAGGAAATTGCCTACATTTCTCCCACTAAGCAGCTGGTGGATTTGAACCACCTAGCTTTATGTTGGTAGTGCTACTCTTTTACCTAGCAGGCCACCAAAACTCCCTAATAAAAGGAATGTTGTTGTGTATCTTTGAATTGGAACCAACTCATAGTTGACTCTCCAGTTGGTTTTCAAAGGCAATAAATCACATAGGAGACTGCCCACCCTTCTCCTGTGAGAAAATGAAAAACAATTTAATTTTTTAAATATATCATTTATATCTTCAGGGGCTTCTAGTAGCCCATCAATAAGGAATTGCTCCAAAAACCCAAAGGAAGGATGCTGGAATTCACAAGCTGCTCAGAAGGAGAAAGAAGCAATTTCTACATGTATAATTTAGTTGGTGTGATTCAAAAATGGTACCACCACTCTGGAAGATAGTTTGGTTCTTCTTCAGAAAGCTGAACATAGAAATTCTATATGACCCACTTATTCCAGTGCTTGGAATATACTCCAAGAAAATTAGAACTGAAGCACAAACAAGGATTTGTACACCAATATTCCTATCAGCCTTATTCACCATCACAAGAACATGGAACAGCCCAAATATCCAAGCACAATGGAATGGATTGAGAAATTATAGTACATTCACATGATTAAATACTACATAGCATGCAGAAGTAATGATTTTGTAAATCATAAGTTGGGAGGGACTGGAGAGCATCATGCTAAGTGAACTAACTCAGTCCAGTAAGGACAAATACTGTATAATTATTGCATAAAGAGAAAGATATCTAGAAAAACATGCATGAGGATCCAAGGAGGGTAGAAGCAGAGGAGTGAGGATGGGCCGGGGGATAATCATAGGGTCATACAATATGATGGGTAGAGGGAGGGGTGGGTAAAGGAAATGGGAAAGATCTGGTGTGAAATACAACTCTTTGTTGTTATGCAGACTTTGTAAGTAAATCAGTATTAAATAAAAATTTTATTTTAAAAAACTAAGTAAAATAGAACACAAAGGTATGAAAATAACAATGTAGGCAATTCTCCCTATTTGTAGTCTTGAAGCCGAATGGGCCTAATAATGACTGAAAAATTTGTGTTAAATTACAGCAAACCAATAACCAGAGTTCAAGAGATTAGTAAATGACCTTCAGGGCTTTCACAAAAGAGGGGGGAAACCCATTTTTAAGAGAAAAAAAAACAAAATTACTTCAGATTTATGGACATAGTTGACTGTGAAGAAATGTTTTCAAAAAATCAGAGAAAAACTTATTTTGACCTAAAACTGTCTATACTAGCAAACTATTAAGCTCAAAATCTTTTTCTCTCAAACACTATTTAACAAACTGTTGTAAGTCAGATACTTGCAAGGAATTGTGTCAAAGAACACTAACTTTATCCACCAAAATCACTTTTCACTGGTTCCCAATTTTTTCAGGGAGCTGGCTACCCAATCGGGAAAGTTTTTTTCCAAGAGTCTTTTCATCCAGGTTTAGCTCTCAATGTTGTTGTTGTTGTGTACCATTGAGTTGGACCAATAGTTGACCCTTTAGCAGATTTTCAGAGACAGTTAATCTCACGGCAGTTCATTACCCTTCCTTCTCCCAAGGAGAAGCTGGCAGATTCAAACTGTGGGCCTTCAAGATTGCAGCGCAGATTCTTACCACTAGGCCAACATCAGGATAAAGGAAAAATGGTGTGTATTATTTCTAAGCTAAGTAGAGATTTGTTCTTTATCCTCTGGTTTCCCATTTTCCAGCTAAGAGCAGAGAATTCAAAGGTCCCAAGGAACTACACAGTCACAAGACAAAAGAAGCTTGAGTGACACAATCATCATAAAGAGAAATAGAACAAAATTCTATTAAATACCTTGTTTATATGGTTTTGTAAATTGTTTATTTGATTAAGTCTCATAAACACTGGGGTTTGTTTTCCACAGAAATATAGCACTGTTGTTAAGTTGTGATGTGCCAGTAAGACAACTATGACTCATAGCAACCTAATGAACAATGACTCTGAATCTTACCCTATCGTGAGCCAACCTCACTATTGCTGACGTACGTGACTGCATGGCCCCACTATGTCAATCCATCTCAATCAGTCAGTCTTCCTCTTCTGCAGTGACCTTTCACCCTTCCAAGCATGATGTCCTTCTCCAAGGATTGGCCCCTCCTGAAAAAAATGCTCAAAGTATGCAAGACAGTGTTTCAAATTCCTTGCCTCTAAAGTGTCACCCTCTCCAGGACAGAATAGGGTGTGTTTGCTTTTTTTCTCTTGGCAGTCAATAATCTTCTCCAGTACCACTAATTAAAGCTATTGATTCTGCCATCCTTGTTCACTGTCCAGCTCTCAGATGTATTGCAAGCAATTGAGAAGACCATGGACTAGATCAGGCACACCTTAGTCTCCAGACTGATATATTTGCTCTTCAACACTCTGGAGAGGTCCCTGACAGCAGATTTTCTTAATGCAATTTGTCTTTTGATTAACTGACTAATGTTTTATTAAGAGTGCTGCTTGTACATTCAAGCAAAATAACATTGTTAACAACTTCAATGTTTTTCTCCATCTATCATGATGCAACCTACTGGCCTGGTGGTGAGGATATTTTGTTTTCTTGATGTTGTGTACAATCAATATTGAATCTATATAAAACCAAAGAGGAAGAAATAGAAGATTTCTACCAACTTTAGTAGTCTAAAATCAATCGAACATGCAACTAACATTCATTAATAATAATTGGTGAGTGGAATGCAAAAGTTGGGATAAGGAAGAAGCTCCAGCAGTTGGAAAATACAGACTTGGTGACAGAAATGAGTTGAATGATAGAATTTTGAACAATGATTTAATCATAAAAACCTTTAAAAAGTATTATTACTTTATAAAAGACACAAATGGTGATTATACACAGACTTCACCTGATGTTCTACATAGGAATCAGACTTCTTACACCTTTGTAAAGAATCACTGGAAAAGTTCAATATCATCTGTGAAAACTAGGCCAGGTGCTGACTGTAGAACACACCATCAACTACTCATGTGAAAGTTCAAATTGAAACTAAATGAAAGCAAATATACAAGAATTAAAATATGACTTTGAGTCTATCCTACCTGAATTTAAACAGGCTCTCAAGAACAGGCTGGAGGCCTTGAACACCACTGAACACCAAGGCTATTATGATCCATGAAGAGTGCAAAAGGTTCTTACAAAAGTGAAGGAGGAAGAAAACACCAAAATGATGTCAGAAGAGACTCTGAATATTGCATTAAAATGCTGAGAAACAAAAACAAAGGGAATAAATCAGCAAGTTAAAGAGTTAGAAGATTTCAAAGGACAATTAAAAAAGACAAAATATAACAAAATGTGAAAAGAGCTGGAGTTAGAAAGTCAAAAGAGAAGAAGTAATTCAACATTTCTCAAGCTGAAAGCACCGAAAAACAAGTTCAAGCCTTGAGTTTTAGTACTTAAAGATGCTATGAACAAAATCTTCAGTGATCCAGGAAGAATCAAAAGAAGATGGAAGGACTACCTGGAGTAACCATTCCAAAGAGAATTGGCTTACAAAGAACCATTTCAGGAAGTACTATATGATCAAGAACCAGTTGTCATAAAGGAAGATGTTCAAGCTGCTCTGAAGAAATTGGCAAAAGCAAGGCCCATGAATTTATGGACATATTGACATATTTCAATAAACAGGTACAGTCCTGGGTATGCTTACCAGGTTGTGCAAAGAAGTCTAGAGGACAGTTACCTGGTAAATTGACTGGAAGAGATCTATATCTGTACTCATTTAAAAAAAGATATAACAATGTGGAAATTATTAAATAATATCACTAATGTCACAAGTAAGCAAAATCTTGCTGAAGATTATCCCAAAATTACTAGAACAGTACATGAACAGAGAACTGCCAGAATACCAGCTGGTTTAAGAGAGGCTAGGGATATCATTGCTGAAGTCATGCATCTTGGTTGAAAGAAGAAAGTATCAGAAGGATGTATATTTGTTTTTTATCCAGTATGCAAAGACATGTGATTGTGTGGCTAAGATTGAGAAAAACAAGTATCCCAGGACAGTTGATTGTGCTCATGTGAAATGTACCTAAACCAAGAAGCTGCTGTTCAAACAAAGCAAGGGAACACTGCATAGCTCAAAATCAAGAAGATAGTGCATCAGGGGTGTATGCTTTTTCTATACTTTTTCAACCAATATGTTGAGTAGATTATTTAACAGGCTGATCTTAATGCACAAGAACATAGCATCAATATACCTCGAAGAGACCATAACTGACACCCAAGCAGATATATGCACACCCATGTTTATTGCAGCTTTGTTCACAATAGCAAGGAGTTGGAAACAACCTAAGTG
>NW_006399759.1:28123821-28125645 GCF_000299155.1 Elephantulus edwardii | reverse complement strand
AGGAAGACTTATCTACAACCTGTGTTATGCATGCAGACAACACAACCTTACTCACCTGGGAGAACTTGAATTGTTTCCTGCAGAAAGTCAGGCACTTAAGCTTTCTATATGGATTGCTTCACAAGAACAAGAAAATTAAAATCTCCACCACTGGATCAATAGGTAGTACCATGATAGGTTAGTATTAGCCAAGTTTGAAAAAAAAATGTAGATATATAACATAGATTAGTTATACTGAGAATTATGGTCATGTTGTTAGCACACAATATTAACCATCATAGACAGTCATCAAAGTGATATTTTTGCTACTTAACCCTTTAAAGAGCTCTTCAGCAGCAGATACGCCAGTGCAAGGCAACATTTGATTGCTTAATTCCCACTTTAATGGGTGTTGACTGTGGATCCAAGTAAAATGAAACTCAGGAGGATTTTTATTTTACGTTAAGATGAAATCTATACTGAAGGCTATTGTCTTTTATCTCCATCAGAAAATACTTTCACATCTTCTTTGTTTTCAGCAAGTAATATTGTATCAACTCCTTGACATCCTGTTCTTCCTCCTATAGTCAAGATCATTTGATTATTTTCTTAGCATGCAGATTAAATAAGTATGGTGAGAGGAATAAAACCCTGACATGCATCTGTCCTGATTTTAAACCAGGCCATATCTCCTTGTTCTGTGTGACCACCCATAGCAATAATAAATTGTAGCAATGATAAAAAATTTTAGGCAAGTGAATTTTGAAGGAATTGATTAGGCACGAATAGATGCTTAAAACAGTAACAAAGAAAAGTAATAAATCAAGAAAAGAAAAACTAAGAAGCTCAAGAAACAAGAATCGATATAATAGCATTTCTCAGAATACTACCTATGCAATAGGTCCAGAAAACTGGTGACTACTGGAATGAAGCAGTGGGAATTTTAGGAGATTTAGGGGAAACATAGATTTGATAAATCATCCTATATATTTGAATGTAAGAAAAATTATGTATGGCATTGGGTAGTCAGTTTATCTATCTCACTACCGCTCTCTGTATCTTTCTATCATTCTTTCCCACATTTTCATGGTTGTCAAATGTGAAATAGGAGCTGGTAAATAACTGATCTTCCATTTGGTTTCTGAGGCTATGAATTGTATGGAAGAGATTTCCCATCTTCCTTCCAGCTTCTGCCGGAGAGGTATAGTCTTTGAGTTATCCATGCAATTCCTTATGGACTAGATCACTACGGGGAAAATAAGACAAGGAATATAGGCAAGTGAAAAAAGAGGCAATTCTTTTCTCCAGGAAAAATAATATATGAGAAAGAAAATGTAATAATTACAGACAAATCTGTTCACAAATAATCAGAAGTTACGCATTAATAACTAAGTAAATGATGACAAAATAGAAATTGTGAGACAATTAGAGTAAGACAATGAGACCAGAAGAAAAGAAGGGTGTGGATGGATGGAAGATAGTTACACCATTGTCTTACACAGAGGAACTCAATAGATAATGTCTAAATTGGCTGAATCAAGAAATGACTATATAAATGTATTATTTTTAAATACAACGATTTATCCAAAGATATATTTTTTTAAAAAAAAAGAATAGCTGTGTATTGAGAATAGATCAGAGCAGGACTCAACACTTACCATTTTAAGTAGAAGGGGAAAGACATACAACTTTGTGACAAAGACATAGAACCTTGTGATAACTAAGTTTATTTGCCACCTCACCACTTATGTGCTATGAATTCAGACAACTCATTTAACCTCAAGGAAACACTGCATGGGTCAAAACTGGGAAAGGTGTACACTAGGGATGTGTCCTATCTCCATA
>NW_006399759.1:28113290-28123261 GCF_000299155.1 Elephantulus edwardii | reverse complement strand
AGGGTTAAATCAGGCTGCTCCTTGGAGTCAAGGATTCTGGAGCTTGGTCTGACATACTTTGGACATGTTGGAAGGAGGGACTGGTCCTTGGAGAAGGACATCATTCTTGGGAGGGTGGAGGGATGGCGCAAGAGGGGAAGACCCTCTATGAGGTGAACTGATTCAGTGACTGGTGTAATCGAGATGGGTGTGTCAGAGTCAGGGTGATTGGCACAGGATAGAGCAGGGTTTAGGACTGTTGTACATAGGGTCGCTATGAGTTGCAAGCAACTCAACAGCACATAACAACAACACTTAACCTCTGTGCACTTCAGCTTTATGATATAGTTAAAACCAAGATGATAGCAAATTGTAACTTTTAAATGAGGCTCTCTAGAAACCAGGTGTGCATCAGGGCACATGGCCCTGAAGGACACACTCATTTCTCTCCAAGCAAGGGCAAATAATAAACAGAGGGAGACGAAGAATGCCATAATGACCAGTGATCAACCAAGGAATGTCATAACACAGGAGGCCATGTGTAAGCACCAGTTAGCTATGGATGGTAGTACAGCCACTGACTTCTTCCTATGGAATAAGTGTTAAGAACAAGAACTGCATCTATAAAAAGGTACAGATACATAACACCGATTAATGGCTACCTTGGTCTTGTGCAAAGTATTTGGCAATTGTTGGATATATTATTGATAGGTTAGCCCACTGTTCATGATTCTATTGAATAAGGTGAGGAAGAACAAAGATGTTCACTTAAAAGGTAAGAAAGTTCACTTACAAGCAGAAGAAAAACAAAGAAGTAGCACTAAACCATGTATGAACTGGATAAAAACTAAAAATTAAAATGAACAAAAGTGCTTAGAATAGTGCCCAGTATATGTAAGCATCATCACTTTATGTAAATAATGTTCATATTATATGGTTTAAACAATTTATAGTTTGCATATGTTATAGGCACATATACATTATTTTCACAGGCTCATTATATAGAGAAAAATATGGGACTTTCTAGGTAAGTACTTAGCAAAATAATTGCCTCATATTATTATAATAAGTACCTCATTGTTCAAGATCTTTAATCTGATTTGATTTTTTTTAACCCATGTAATCACTTTAAGAGAGAAAAATATTTTAAAAATGAAAATTTTAAAATAAATCTAAAACAGAGATATTCTGCTAGTCAGTCTTTTCATATTCTATACTATTAAGTCTAAGTCCACAGAAAAACTTGACCCAGTCTCATTTATAAACTGGACAGAATATCCCAAATATAGGGGATCAAGGAGAATAAAACTCATTAACACATGTTAAATTATTTTAAAAATACCAAGAACATTGTAGGGGATCAACAATGATAAGTTTCTATCCCTTGATCCAACTCAAAGAATATTTTATCAACAAATATTATCTATGAAGAGAAGTAAAATTCATTAGTGCTATTTTATGGAGAAAAAAATAATTTTTTACTTTTTTTAAAAATAATTTTAATGAGCATTTACAGAGATTTTGGATTTCCATTCATTCGTTGCTGCACTTCTCTCCCCGCCCATCCCTCCCCCCTCCCCCCAGTTCGCTCCTCTCTTTCAAAAGTAAAAGAAACACTCCCTCCCTGGTACACAATCCCCCCGCACCCCTCCCACCGCCCCAAGTACATTCCACTATGCAACCTTAATTGTGGACTCTTGTGATAACCATAATACCCTGTCATACATCCCTTTTAAATTATTCACTCCCTCATCTGTTTCAGTGCAGTATACACAATTATATATAAACAATTTTGAAGGATAATTCTAAATAAAAAAAATTTAGGAAGGATAATTTTAATGGCTGCCAAAGTCTGAATATACTTGATGGAGTTAAATTGTTCTCCATCTTTTTATGGAAGAGAACACAGAAAATAACTGTTAGAAGTGTGAGATAAGACTTCACTTTTAGGAAGAAACATTAAACATTGAGATGGGGTTAATGTATAATTATTGTAGTCAACATTATAGATTTCTTTATGAATGCTTGAATGAAACAAATCTTCATTGCAGATTTTCATGCAAATCATAATGAAAATAAATAAACAAAGAGATCATTTACAAAAAATTTGTCCAATGCACTACTAAGTCATTTCATGTCTTGAAAGTGTGGCACATTCACACAATGGAATACTATGCAGCACTCAGGAACAATAATTTTTTAAAAATACTTCAAAACTTAGCAGAGACTGGAGAGCATGATGCTGAGTGAAGTAAGTTTCATTTGAACACTTAGAGAAGACCATTATTGTAGAAATAGGATAAGTAGTAAAACATATAGGGATCCAAAGGGGAAGAAGTGGGAGCAGAGAGGTAAGGTTGGATAGGGGCAAAATCACAGGGTTACACAATTTGGTAGGTGGAGAAAGGGGTTAAGAGCAATGGGAAATATTCAATGGAGACTTGAAAAGACAGGATAATGGTGGGCATAGTCCAATGGGGATTAATTTTATGTAGCATAATGGATGGGAATGATTGCATGAAAGACAAGGTGAATTAAGAATAGTGTGAAATACAATGTATATAAACTTCGTAAGCAATCCAGTGTAAAATAAAAAAAATTTGAAGAAAAATAAATCTATTTTTTTTAAAAAGAGGTAGGTTTTGTACTAAAGTCTTCACAATTCCTTTTAGGAAAAAGAACAGAATTAGATCTTATGTCCTTACATTGATGTCCTACAATTTCTGACAACACAATTGTGATATACCATGAGATCTTCTAGCATTAGAATCTATAATTCTGATTTTTTAATTGATTACAATTACAGATATGCCATACCCAGTATACCAGTTTCCCACTAAGTCAAGCTCCTCTAGACACAATTGACTTTCTTTCATCTGTCTTCTCCAGTTTGATCTCTAATTTCATGCTTGATTTAATTTCCTAGGCCCTTCTTTTATTTGGCTCCATTCATTACCTCCATGCAGGCACTAGGACCCTGCCTCTTTTCCATAAATTACTCCTCCTTCAAAGTGAGATGTCCACATTTTACCCAATAGTTTATATCTTCAGAATGTAAAATAGAAAAATTTAAAGTCAGTCATAAATTTAATGACTACATTTGAAGGTCTTGTGTTTTCTTGAGATCATTGATGTAATTGGAAAGTAAATTAGCTGAAATGAATCTGAAAGTATACATTGTCAGAGCTAGAATGTACCTCTAGGTACAGGAAACAGAAGCCTAGATTGGGAGTTAGACTTAAATACTATTTCTAACCCTGAATTGTTATTATGCACCACTGAGTAGGGACCAACTCATAGCTGATTCTCCAGTACATTTTCAAAGGCAGTAAATTATATGGGAAGAAATTGCTCGTTTTTCTCTCAGGGAATAGTTGGTGGATTCAAACTGTGGGCCTTTGGGTTGGTAGCTCAACTCCTTTCCACTAAGCCATTGGAACCAGCTAACCCTAAATTGCTATTGATGTTATGTGCCATCAAGTCACCTGTGACTCATAGCAATCCTATGTACAGCAGCTCTGAACCTTGCTCTATCCTGAGACAACCTTATTGTCTGACACACTTACCTCCATTACTGCAGTCACCATGTTAATCTATCTCATCGAGGTTCTTCCTCTCTTGCACTGTCCCTCTCCAAGACTGGTTCCTACTTGCAACATGCCCCAAGTATTTCAGTTGGAACTTCCAAATCTCCAAAAGTTTTCTCTATGCTTCCACTGTAGGATTTTTCTCTTCCAGGGGAGTTGATTTTATTACCTAGTTGATTACTTTCCATGCTGAGCATGGATTAGTACAGAATACTATGTTAAGATCACATTCATGAATATGCGTTTTTTTTTTCTTCTTCCCCTGTCTGCCTCTCGCCATGTGGATTGATTAACAGAACTAACAGCTCATTATCTGAGAGATCCAGACAGTAATATGGATCATAGTTGTGCGGTCAACTTTATGATCAAATATAATAGATGAATAGGGTTCATTTTACATCAGAAATGTGTCATCTTTGTGATTCAGAATAGTGTGGGAAAATATGACATTATTCTAAGTTGTTATTGTTATATGCTCTTGAGTACAACTCATAGCAACTTTTTTAACAACAGATCTGAACGCTGTCCTGTCCTGTGCCATCCTCAGAATTTCTGATATGCGTGAGTCCATTGCCACTGTGTCAGTCCACTTAGTTGAAGGTCTTTCTCTCTTTAGCCATCCCTCCACCTTCCCAAGTAGCATCATGTTCTCCGATCAATAGCTTCTCCTAGCAACATGCTCAAAATATTCAAAGAGAAGTTTAATCATCTTTGCCTCCACGGAACACTTTGGCTGTACTCTATCCAAGACATATCTGTTCATTTGGCAGTCCACGGGATGTTCAGTATTCTCCAGTGCCATGGTTCAAAGGCATCAATTCTTCTGCCATCCTTTTTCACTGTCCAGCTCTCAGTAGCACAGCAAGTGGTTGAAAAGACAATGGCATACCTTAGAACTCAAACTAACACCATTGCTCCTAAATAATTAGGAGAGGTCCCTGACTGCAGATGTTCCTAGTTCAACACATTTCCTGATCTCCTGACAATGGGTACCAAGTATATTGGCTGTGGATCCAAGTAAGATGAAGTTTCAATCTGTTCTTCATCTAATTGTAAATTAGGATATAATAATAATACTTGAAGCTTTGCATTTGGAACACTATTTGAATCCTAAAGATAAGATTTGGTAAGGCAGAGGTAAAATCATGGTTAAATACTTTAAAAGCTTCAGACTTTATATATTTGAAACAAGAAAAAAAACCTATATTGTTTGGAAAGAAGACATAAGATAGTTGAAGAGAAACTAAACAGATTTTAGTTCTATCATAAAAAAAAGGAAAAACCAAAGAGAATAGAAATATAAAATAATATCACATAGGAAACATTTTCAGCCTTCAGCATTAAAAAGAAAACAGAGGAAAATTCCAGGAGCAAGTGGAAGTTTTCAAATACTCTTTCATTATCTTGAAAAATAAGGGTGATGAGAAAAATGGAGCACTAGAAACCTACCTAACAGTTACAGAAAAAGACTGGTGATAGAAAAGAAACTTCCTCACAGTATTAAAGTACAATAAGATCAACAAAGCCTGCCAAACTAAAAAACAGGGATAGGCATGATTTTGGAGAGTAGGTATAAAAAACTTGAATTGTAATTGTCATAAGTTTTAGATAGTATAGACTACAGAAATGACAATTATACTTGCCATTCAAAAATGAATTGAGAATTACTTTCTATGCACATATATCAGAGGACTTGGCATCATGATTGTTGGTTTGTGTCTAGCTTAGAAGCCAAAAGAGTACAACTGTTAAGTAAGAATGAACATAGGAGTTCCTTGGATATTTCACAGAGACAGTTCTATATCATCACAATAATGAAAATACTGGAGTGAAATAAGTCCTAGGAGTTCTTTCTTTCCCCCCCTCCCCCCTGGAGAAATAGAAAAGTGTTGTGGAATGTTGGGGAGCAAGAGAGGGTCTCCGGCCAGGACAGATTGCCTAAGCTCCAGATAAGTGCAAGCCTCCCAATGGCCTTTAATACGGGGTAGAGAAAGCTCCCCTGTGTTTGGCTGTACCCACTTGAGAAAGCTCGCCACCTGGGAAGACAGCTGCCACTTCTGTTGAGCTGGGAGTGGTCTACATGAGGCTGAGGTTCTCCTAACCAATCCACATGTCCCAGGTTTGTAATTCCACCCTATCCTGTCTTCCTGTTTATATAAGTGCACTGCAGACCCCAATAAAATTGAGATGATTGACTCTCTGATCCTCTCCGGGAGTGGTGTATCTCCATCATGCTTACCTCCATCAGGGTGTTGCTGTTAAGTTTCCAGCGAACAGACAGCGACAGAAAAATTATGCTTACTAGCATGTTGCATGCTGTATCGCTAATTAAAAGGTCAGCTGTTCAAATTACCAGCTGCTCTTTGAGAGAAAGATGGACAATATCCTACAGTGAAAATTTACAGCTTCAGAATCCTGATGCAAGATTTCTATGAGCCACATTGGCTTAATCACTGTGGGGTCTGGAGTACTCTATAAAATGACCATAGGTAGATGGACTGATTCTATTCCATTGGCCTGTGTGTCCGTCACTGTACATAGGGTTTTCGAAGGCCTTTTATATTTTAGAAGTGCATGGCTAACCCTTCTTCCTAGCCTATCTGAATTTAATGCTTAGTTTTAGAACAATATTTGACAGATGCATTTTACTAAGATGAGACACACTTCCTTTACAGAAATAACCAATACATTTACTGTCCCCCACCCACCCAAGCACTTGTGTCTTTTCTCTTTCCCTGCTACATCAGCATTCTTTGCATTCCTGCCTACCTAGTCCAGCCCTCCCTTCAATAGCCACCCCTTGATATGATAGCTTAATCCACTAGTTGCTTCTGTGATGTTTTGCTGCACATGCTGCTTCTGGTCTCTCATGCTGCTGCCTGTCTTGTGTTTAAAAGGATGTGAGTCCAAATCTCATGTACCAGCTTCAGGGAAAGATTTTTCTTTCCTGAGGTAATACTGAGGAAAGGTCATTGCCACTGAGCTTCTGCTAAGTTTTGTGACTTAGTGTCTCTGCTCACACTGCTATAACAATGGGATAATTTCCAAGGTCTGGATAGATCTCTTCTAGATCTGATAAGGTGGTGATCTCAGCTCCTATCTTGTGCAAATCTATGGGACACCCAAAGCTGAGTTCAGAGGGTCAAAGGTGGAAACATGGAACCTGGATGTGTGAGAAGCCACAGTGTTTCCAATGCAGGCATGGGACACCATGTCCTGTCCTGAGAGTCTGATGTTAATGAAGCCAGCAGAGCGGGTAGGGAGTTTTGACAGTTCAAATCTACCAGCTGCTTCTCGGGAGATTGATTAGCAATCTCCTCTGAAAATCCAGTAGAGGGTCAGCTTGAGTTGGTTCCCACTCTCTGGTGCTGATATTATTGATTAAATGTGCAATAGCATTACAAAGAAGTTTAAAGATTGTCATCAAGTAGGATTCATAGTGAACTTATGAACAAAAGACCTGAAACTTTTCTGTAATTATCGTCATTTATCAAAGTTAATAGAGTTTCCAGAAGTATGTTGTTTAGGAAGTGGATGCCACTCCTGTTTCCAAACTTGTCTTAAAATGAAAGCTCCACCAAACACCTGTCCACGACGGGTAACTGTTATGGCATTTGACACCCCAATGGCATAAGGTTCAGCATCACAGAAACTTCAGGTTACCTAAGTACAGCAAAAGGACAGAAGAGTGCTTTACCACCTAAAAGACTGGTCCTCCAAAATAAAGTTAACAACTGACTTTTAAATACATAGGTCCTCCATGGTCTTCTTGATTCTAAACAAGAGGTTTAAATAAAAACAACCAATATAGTATGATGATGATGATGATGATGATGATGATGAGTGCCTTTGAGACCTGAAGCTCATAGCAACCATAGCACAGCAATTCTTAACCCTTCTCTGTCCTGAGTCAGTTTCCCTAATTCTGACACACCAACCCCCATTGGCCCAGTTACTGTATCAATCCATCTCATCTGGGGTCTTCCTCTCCTGCACTGTTCTTCCACCCTTCTAAGCATGATGTCTTTCTCCAAGGATGGGTCCTTCCTGGCCACATGCTCAAAGTATGTGAGATGGAGCTTCAAAATCCTAGCCTCCTAGGAGAAACTTGGTTTCATCCTCCCCAAGACAGTTCTATTTGTTTTCTTGGCAGTCAATAGTATGATCAAGACTCTTCTCCAGCACCACAACTCGAAGTCATCAATAATTCTTTTATCATCCTTAGTCATTGCCCAGCTCTCTGAAGCATAACAAGAAATCCCAAAGACCATGGCCTGGATTAGGTGCACGTTTGCTATGAGAGTTACTAAATTGTGGCACAAAAACATGAAGTGAGAACATGCTATCAAAAAAAAAAATGGTACCAGTCAGCACCAATTTGCCACAAACTTTCAAACTGTTAAAAAAAATGCAAAACACAATGGAGTGAAATGTAATAAAAATGTTTATAGAGCTGCTATTTTGAATGTCTGAGCCTCTTCCACTTTAATGCACACTACTTTGCTATAAAAATATAAGAATTT
Source organism: Elephantulus edwardii (assembly GCF_000299155.1). Lineage (NCBI taxonomy): Eukaryota > Metazoa > Chordata > Mammalia > Macroscelidea > Macroscelididae > Elephantulus > Elephantulus edwardii. Next base: position 28,115,172 of record NW_006399759.1, on the reverse strand, counting down.
TATTATTAATCTTTTAAAAAATCCTAGAAATATATGAGTTCATGTATAGAAGTCAACATAGAAATCTCAAGGTCACCAGTGTACTTCAATTAGTTTCTGATATTGACCACACAAATTTCTATGAAGCTCTCTGGGTAGATCTAAGTGATACTAACTGTAATCTACAAGAGTAGCTTCAATAACTGAAAATCCTCTCAAGCATTGTACTTTTAGGAAGAATTCATTTGTAAATTATAAATGTTAATCACCTTATTAACAAAATTTTACTTTGAATGCACGCCTTAACTAGGAGTTATCTTACAAATATTTCACAGCAGAATGAAATTGCTCATTTTCAGAGGTCTTAATTCCTCTCAGGTATATCTTAGGGCAGCATAATCAGGGTAAAAAAAATAAAAAACACAGCTATTTTCAACCTCTCTAACTAAAAAGATATGGATTTTAATGTTCCATTATAATTCCCATACTAATATCTTCTGCCAACATATAGAATAGCCCATTAAACTCACAACACTTCAGAGGGAGAATACATTTAATACTACCGAGTTAGAGTGTTGTTAAAAAAATTGATCTAACCCATTGCACTCTCCACCCTTGAGGATTCACTCTATAGTAAACTCCGGCTTCTAGAGTTTTCCATTCTCTTCAACCAGTGGGGGGAAAGGAGGTTTTCATATCTAACATGGTGCATAAGCCTTTTAAATTCTTTATCAATTTCTGACTTTTTAAAGGAATCTAACAGGATTATTTCATATTAACATATATCACATTACCATTTTTCATACAGATTTACATAATAACCTGTTTTGCTTAAAGAACACCATGGATTATAGCTTCAAGTCTATTTCTTTGAACTTCAAATTGAGACAACTTCCCTTTTTAGACAATCAGGATTTCTTCCTCTAAAACAATTTGTAGGAAAAATTACTGTTACACTAGGAAAGTAATTATGAAATTTGCTTTTAGAAATGAACATCTTCTACTAGGCTCACACATACACACACAAATGCTCTCCAGAAAGACCAAAATGTGATTAACACCGGAATCCTACACTATTATCTAATCAAAACTCAGATGCTTTCTTTTTTTATAGTTTTTCTAAATTCTCAATTTTGAGCCAGACACACACACACTCTTAAAGTCCATTTGTTTCTCTCCTTCCTGGAAAGTTAATGTTCTAATTATTCTATAAATGTGAATCTAAAATTAGATTCGGCATGCTTTCAAATAAGCACTTAGGTTTTGGTTTTTGTTTTGTTTTAATTCTAACCAAACACATGGAATGTTATGTCCTTTAAAAGATGATAGGATTTTTAATTAAATAAAATTTTATCAACTAAGAAATATTTTGGTTCTCTATTTAGAAGAAATTCATTCATTCAACAAGTATCAGTTTGGTGGCTGTCTTACATGTGCCAGAAATTCTTTCAGATTATGAAAGCAATGATTTTGGGAAATAATATCCATTCATACATTAGGAATGTTGATTTATCTTAGTCAAGTTCATAAAAATAGATTAACTTTTTTCATTAAAATTATTTTCCGTTTTTGTGAAAAATTAATAGGTTGGGTACTATTTAATATTGGAAGCAGGGGTGGGATCCACTTCCTAATGGATGAAATGGATTGATACAGTAGCTAAGGCAATGGGGGTTGGTGTGTCAGAATTAGTGAGACTGGCTCAGGACAGGGAAGGGTTCAGAGCTACTGTAAACAGGGTCACTATACATTGCAGGCGACTCAGTGGCGCATAACAACATACTATGACAGGTTTGGAAGCAGGAGTGGTATCCACTTCCTAAATAACATGTCTCCGGAAATTCTATGAACTTTGATAAATGTCAATATTTGTAGGGGGCTTCAGGCTTTTGGTTCATAGATT
>NW_006399759.1:28107227-28107908 GCF_000299155.1 Elephantulus edwardii | reverse complement strand
ATGCACCCATCCTGATTACCCCAGTCACTGAATCAATTCACCTCATAGAAGGCCTTCCTCTCCTGCACCATCCCTCCATCCTCCCAAGCATGAGGGAGCTCTGGTGGCCTAGTGGCAAGAAGCTGCATTGCAATCATGAAGGTAACCGGTTCTAGACCAGTTACTCTGTGGGAAAAGAATCTGCAGTATTCTCCCTGTGATTAACTCCCCCTGAAAACCCACCAGAGGGTCAGCCTATGGGTTGGTCTCAGTTCAAGGTACACAACAACATGAATGTTGTGACTCATAGCGACCCTATATACAACAGTCCTAAACCCTGCTCTAGCCTGTACCAATCGCACTGCCTCTGACACACCCATCCCAATTACCCCAGTCACTGAATCAATCCACCCCATAAAGTGTCTTCCCCTCCTGCGCCATCCCTCTCCAAGGACCTCTCCCTCCTTACAACATGTCCAAAGTATGTCAGACAAAGCCCTAGAATACTTACCTCCAAGGAGCATCCCGGTTTAACCCTCTCCAGGTTGAATCGGTTTGTTTTCTTGGCAGCCCACGGTACATTCAATACTCTTCTCCAGCACCACAACTCAAAGGCGTCAATTCTCCTTCTGTTCTCCCTAGTCATTGTCCAGCTCTCTGATGCATAACAAGTGATTGCAAAGAACATGGCCTGTATCAGAC
>NW_006399759.1:28093803-28107127 GCF_000299155.1 Elephantulus edwardii | reverse complement strand
ATATATAGACAAGATACTGACATAGATTTGTTTGTACTGAAAAATTATACACAAAATTACCAAAGAATTGAAGATGCCTAAGTGATTATGCCCATATCTTTAAGGACATTTATTATCCAGTTACCTAAGAACACAAAAATAAATTTCTTGAGGTACAATGTTCTGTGAAAAAATAACAAAATATTGCCCTATTTCCTATGTATTTTCACTAGGTGATGTGATGGCCTAGTGGGTAAGAAGTTGCACTGCCAACTCAAAGGTACAAAGTTTGAATCCATGAGCTACTCTAAGGGGGAAAAGATAGGCACTCTTCTCCTATATGGTTTATAGCCTCAGAAAGCTCACTAGAGGGTTGGCTATGAGTTAGTTCCAACGCAACAGCAATGTGTCATATATACTTGGATGAATTTTAAAACTGTATGTTTATACACATATATTCACTATACAAATATTATTTGAGCAAAACAGGAATCCTAAAATAGGATAAAACTTAATTGACTTTGAGTGATGTAGGCTTTCTTCTGTGCCTCCTCCTCTAAGCTCCTCTCCAATTGCCAACTCCTATTAGAACACAATTGGTAAGTCTTGGTAACACTATATAAACATATTTTTATTTGTTCAGATTTTCCTATTAAATGCTTTGAAGAAAATCTCAGGCACAAGAAAAATGCTGGTATAAAAAAGAAGTAATATATTTAACTCCATCTTAACCTCATCCTCTACTCCAATATCAAGAAAACAAAAATATTTATAACTGAATTAATGGGAAATATTATGATAGAAAAAATAATGAAGTTGCTAATTATTTCCTTTTAATTGGATCTACAATCAACAGCCATGGTAGTAGCAGTCAAGAAATCAAAAGGCAAGTTGTACTGGGGAAAATATGTTAATCAAGTAACTTTCCAAACTTCTCAAGAGCAAGGATAACCGGGTTTTTTTTGTTGTTTGTTTGTTTTTTTTTTTTGTACAATCAATGATGCATTACAAACACCTTTACAAAAATTTCCAAAGTGATTCTAAACATGAACATTACTTGATGGACAACAATGGAATCAGATTGACTACATCTGTAGGAAGAGTCAGTAAAGAAGCTCAATATCAGCAGTCAAACCAACACCAGGTGAGGATAACAGTTTTAAAATTATGGTGTGTACTTACCTGGCAGGGGAGATACCATGATCATGAAGGTGGTTTTCCCAGGGTGGGGCTTATCCATTATAATCCAGATGTGCTGACCTCTGTGATTTCCCCAATGTGGAGAACTCGACTGAATAATTTGTGGTAGTGGGGGACTGTGTTTCCCTGAGAGAAAAAAGAGGGGGAAACAAACATTAAGTTGTGCCTGATCCAAGACATGATATTTTCCAATTGCTTCGTATGCATGTGAAAATTAGTGAATGAAGAAGACTGAAAGAAAATAGACACGTTTGAATTGTAGTCCAGGTGAAAAGAATTGAATATACCAGGAATTGCCAAAAGAACAAATTTGTCTTGGAGGAAATAAAACCAGGGTGTTCCTTAAAGGCAATGCTGGTGAAACCTTGTCTCGCATACTTTGAGAATGTTGCCACGTTGGACCAGTCCTTTGGTTAAAAACCTCAAGCTAGGAAAAGCAGAAGGTCAGAAAATAGAGGAAGATGCTCAATAAGGATTGATACAGTCACTGCAACAGCAGATTTGTGCATAGCAGAGATTGTGAGGATTGTGCAGGCTAGGACAAGATTTCTACCGGTTGTTTATAGGGTTGCTATAGGTTTAGTTGATTATTAGGCATCAAAGGACAACGACTCGATAGGAAAACATACATACACTGGAGTAAAGAAAAAAACCAAGGCAAAACAAAAAGAATTAACAACTTCACTTAAGAGATTTATACCAATTCATTTCTTGTCTTTGCCTCTATTATATGAAATGTGGGAATTCTGGGGAGGGAAGGCAGTCTGTGCTGCGAACCCAGAGTCTTTCGGTCTCTTGTTTTGAATTCACCAACAATTCTATAGGAGAAAGACGGGCAGTCTTGTTATGATTTACAGTTACAGGAACCTGATCAAGGGTTGCTGAGTGACTTCAGTCATGGTAGCAGAATATGAATAATATATAAGGCATTCAGTTACTCACCAAAAGCTCAATGATTCAAATCCACTAGCTGCTCTATGAGAGAAAGAGTTATGGCATTGGAAATCCTAAGAGGCAGTTCTGCTCTGTCCTTCAGCGTTACTATGAGTTGGATTCTATGTGATGACAGTGAGTTTATATTAGTTTTTATATTAACTTCAGTAGTATCACTAAGCTATAAGTACAATTTTTTTATAAGTACGTTTGAAATAAAAATTTATAACTATTAAAAATGGTTTTATAATTATTGTTAATAGTGAATTACAGTATTCCTATCGTTTCCAAGAGGAAAAAAAAACTTTAAATGTGGTTGTTGTCATTGTTAGTTGCCATCAAATCACGTATCCAGAGAGTCATAGTGTCCCTAGGAAGAACAGGTCTGTCCTATCCTGTGCTGTCCTCACAATGTCTGACACACGTGAGCCCATTACTGTCACTGTGCCAATCCACATGGTTGAGGGTCTTCTTCTTTTACCATTCCTCCACCTTCTCTAACATAATGTTCTTCTACAAGGACTATTTTCTCCTAGCAACAAAGTATATGAGATGAAGCTTCACCATCCTTGCCTCCAAAGAGCACTCTGGCTACACTTTCTCTAAGACATATCTGGTTTTGTTTTTTTGTTGCTGTTGTTGGTTTTGTGTTTTGGGGTGTTTTTTTTTTGGCAGTCCATGGGATATTCAGTACTCTTCTCCTGCACCACAGTTAAAATGTGTCAACTTCTCTCGATCATCTTTATTCATTGTCCAGCTTTCAGATGCATGGCAAGAGATTGAAAAGATAATGGTGTGAATTGGGCACACCTTAGTCCTCAAACTGACATTACTACTCCTCAGTAATTTGGAGAGGTCTTTGACTACAGACTTTCCCAGTGCGATATGTTTCCTGATCCCCTAAGTGCTGGTATCAATGTACTAATTGTGGATCCAAGTAAGGTGACATTTCAATCTTTTCTACCATGACGTACCTTCCCAAGGAATAACCTCTCCTAACAACATGCCCAAAGTAGGCACTGAGATAGTCTGCAGTCAGGGACCTCTCCAAATTACTGAGGGGTACTGATGTCAGTTTGAGGACTAACGTGTGATCAAGCCATGGTCTTTTCAGTCAATTGTTATACTACACCCAAATAAAGAGTCTTAAATTCAGATACGCACATCTTTAACACAAATTTTCAGTTCAGCATCATGAAAGTGGAGAAATATAGAATATAACTTAAATGTCCAACCACGAGGTAATACATGTGCAAATTAAGGTGCTTAAATGTGAAACATTATTATAAGACCACTAAAAAGGATGTTTACAAGAGTAGTAATAAATATGTGGTAATGAGTATGCTACAAGCAAAAAAGGGACATAAAAATGATACACAAACATCATCATTATAATTCAATTTTTTTTTTCAAAAGCACTGTGTGAATGAAAATCTGTCACTGTGTCAGGGAAATATGTTAAAATATCATGAGTTTATATGGGGGGGAAAGATTATTTATTCATGTGCTTTCACTTTTTTTCTATTCCCTATCTTCTGATTTACCTTAAATGACACAATTTATTGTTATGATTCTTAAACTGTTAAAACAGCATATACATTCATCATTCAATTGAATATTTCAGGCACAGAATTCATAAGGAGGCCTACCTCTTGGAAAATACTTTTAAAAAATTAATAAATAACAACAGCAATATCATCTGACATTTTTTACCATGCTTTTAACATTCCAAAGTAGGTTTGCATCTTCCAAGCCTTATAGTTCATTCTCTTTGAAGCAGTTGATGATCCTATCATCCTATTTTTGTGCTATACATTTACTTACTGGGCATCTCCATAGGCCCTGGTGGCTTTTTCCAAAGGAGGTTGATCTGTTAACCAAAAGGTGGCATCTCTTTGGAGGTTGGAATCCACCAGCGGCTCCATAGAAGAAAGAGACTCAACCCTCCCCGGCAATTTACAGCCTCTGCAATGCAATGTAATGCAATGCAATGGAGGATCAGCTATAAGTCAGTTCTGGCTTGATGACAATGAATTTTGAGTTTCACATCTGGGATACTGTGATGTAGATAGGCAATGCAAGAGACTAGGACTAGACTCCTGAATTTGAAAAGCCTGGAGCCTGAAAAACAGAAAATGAAGAAATAAAGGTAGAGCGTAGGAGGGATTAAACCTGCCTGAGGACTGCTGAGCCTGGATCTGATCGATGTGTGGGCGTTTGACAGCTGGCGGAGAGGAGGAAGACAGAGGGTGCAGCATGCTTATCCATGGGCCTAGCGCATGTGGAAGAACAGGCAACACAGACAGAGCCAGAAGGAGAGGAGGGGAGAAAAGAAAGGTGAGGTTTAAGTAAAGAGGAAAGAAAAGAAAAGGCACACCAATTCCTTGATCAGGACAGGGGCTGTACTCAACAGCCCTGGGCCTTCTCTATAAACTTCAGGGGCGGGGGAAATATTTGGAATGTAAAAGAAACCTGAATTCATGACTCCGCTCTGTCATGGTCACCTGGCTGTATTTGCTTCTCCTCGGGGGGAAGGGGGGGAAACCCTCCTCATAGATGATAAGAAAATTAGGGAATAATAAACACATTGAATTTGTTTGTGAACTCCGCAAATATAAGGTAAACTATCACTCACTTCCGAGTCTTCAGGAAAGTCACACCCTTCATTCTGAAAGTTGGATTGCTGTTGTTAATTAATTCACCTTCATGAGGAGGAGCCTGCGTGTGGAGAAGGACTGCTCCACAGGGTTTTCAAGGCTGTGGCCGTTCGGATGCAAATCCTCAGACCTTTCATCATGTCTAATTGGCTCTGTATGGGTTTGCACTGCCAACCTTTTGGGTAGTAGTCAGTACCTTAACTATTTGATCCATGCAGCAACTCTAAAAGTTGTGTAGCCAACTGCCACCCAGTCAATTTTAACTCATAAAGACCCTCCGAAAATAACTGAGGATGACCTGGGGCACTTGCTGCAGAAGGTCAAGGAATGCAGCCTTCGATATGGACTGAAGCTCAACATCAAGAAAACAAAGAATCTCACTACTATGCTAATTGGCAGCTTCATGATAGACAGTGAAGAGATTGAGGTTGTTAACATCTTCAGCTTGCTTGGCTCCACAATCAACACTCTTGGTAATAGCAGCCAGGAAATCAAAAGATGAATTGCACTGAGAAAATCTACTGTCAGGGACCTCTCCAAAGTACTTAAGAGCAACAATATCAGTCTAGAGACTAAAGTGCACCTGATCCAAGCCATGGTCTTCACAATTACATGCTATGAATCAGATAGCTGGACAATGACTAAGGATAATAGAAGAAGAAGCTATTCCTTTGAGCTGTGGTTATAAAGAAGAGGGTTACATATACCATGGACTGCTAAGAGAACAAATAGGTCTGCCTTAGAGAGGGTGAAACTAGGCTGTTCCTTGGAGGCAAGGATTTTGAAGCTCCTTGCATACTTTGGTCATGTTGCCAGGAGGGACTAGTCTTTGGATAAGGAGATCATACTTGGAAGGATGGAGGGACAGAGCCAGCGAGGAAGACTCTGAATGAGATGGATTGACTCAGTGATTGGGGTAATAGGAGTAGGTGTGTTGGAGACAATGAAATTGGCTCAAGATAGAGCAGGGTTCAGATATGTTGCACATAGAGTTGCTATGAGTCACAGGCAACTCAACAGCACATAATTATAACAACTTGCTATTCCTCAGAAAGCAATATCATGCTAAGAAAGTTTGGCGGTCAGTGAAAGAGAAGAAAACACTCAAAATGATATAGACACAGGAACTGTGGCTATGGTTTAAAGTATGTCAGAGATGACAAAGATGATACAGGATAGGACAGGCTTCAGATCTGTTGTGTTCACTGTATGTTGTGCTCAACGGCACATAACAACTACAACAATAACCCTTTACAGGAGGAGAGTATCTTTCTCCCTCAGAGTTGCCAGTGGATTCAAATCAACAATTTTTTGGTTAAGCTGTCCAGCGTCACACACTACACTACCAAACCAAAAATCACTGCCTTCAAGTCAGTTAGTTCCATCTCAGTGACCTTCAAGATCTCCTTAAAAGTACAGTGAAAATGATTCCTTGGTGTTGCCTGGCACACAGACAGTCCTAGCTTGCTCTCCCCACAGAATCTGACAAAGGTGTTTACATCTTCTGCTTAGCAACCTAGGACAATCTTAGCTATGACTTTCATGCTGATACAAATGTCAATAATCTCTTTCATTTCCACAAATGTCCATCTTTGGATGATTAAAATGTATGCACACTTTTTGGTAAGCCACATAGCACACATAAAAAAATAAAATAAATGAAATGTCTTCATTTCTCAGAATATGGTAAAGGTTTACATGGAATCAATCTTCCATGTGAGTATTTTCTTGGTTCTAAACAGTCCTAGAAGCCTGAGCCGTTAGACAAGCCCACCTGAGTCGTGAATCCTTCAGGTGTGACTGAAGATCCACAAAGCCTTTCAGGTGAAGGATGGGCAGGTGACAATGACCTCATCAGTCATTGGAGGTTGGAATCCAGTGCATCTCAAATTGTGTCGCTGTAGGATGAGGGAGGTAGGGGAGATGCAAACCCCTCACAATGCACTATTCCAGATAAGCCTCAACTTGTTATTAAGCATCTCAGCTCCACTTCTGCTCCACTCACTAGACCCTTAACTACCATTGGTCAGTACACTACTGGTCACATAATCACATCTCCAAACTCAGTTTCTGAAGAAACATTGTGCAAGTCATTAAAATCACTCCAGAAAGAAACTTTAGAACTTCCAAAGCAGTTTGCCACAGTTATATTAGTAGAGGGGACCTATGAAAGGAGAGGCCAATTACTAAATACACTTTACAAACTATCATGTGGGCTTTTTATGTATATTACCTCAGTTCACCCTCACTCAAAGCAGCTCTATTAAAGCATGGCTCATTGTGTCCATTTACACATTTAAAAAGTGACACTGGGAGAGGTGAAGTTGTCAAAGATCACAATTCAGCACGCTGAATCTTTAATTCAGATCCGTATGGCTGCTTCAATTATGCCATATTGAAGTTGCATTATTCTGGCTTAAAGTATCAGTAGAAAACAGAAGAGCAAATGCTGTTAACTTGCCTTTTATTTGATATTTTCATTCCTTTTTTCCTGCTCTGTCAAATCTTTATATTTTTTTTTCCTGGATACAGCCTGACCTTCCTTGCCTTAGTGGCTTCTTGGAGGCAGTACTTAATTTTAGAAAAGCACCTTGACTAATAAAATTTGTTTTGTCCAATTTTTATCAATCCTATCATTAGTTCAAATAATCATACATCACAATTTGTCTTTCAAATTTCTGGCAAATTCTTCTAGTTCAGAGTTGTCTAAAAATGTTCACACTATATTTTATCTCTATTCAGAGCCAGCATGTTTATTAAAAACCCAGTCACTGCCAGAAATAAAAGTAAATCCAACTCAAAGTCTCCAACATATCTTTCCAAACAGACTGACATTATATATTCCCACACGTCTTTGAAATCAAATAAAATAATCGTATTTATTAAAAAAGCATATTGTCATGGAAAATTCGCTTCAACCCAGATCAATGAATGCCTATTGAACAGCAACCATGCTCCATCCACTGCTTCAGAGACAGGAATAAAAAGATGAACGGGCCATGATTGCAGCCCTCGACAAAAATTACAGTCAGGGGAAAAAGATAAAATAGGCACAGAAATAGCAACCATACAGTCCTTTTACACAACTGGAATTTAACAGAGTATACACAATTATATTTAATCCTGTTTTTCTGTTTTACTTTTGCTAACTAAAACTTGAACTCCCTAAGACTTTGGAACTTGTGCTAAATTTTATACTCTAGCCCCAGACTTAAAGATTGGTACTTCACATGTGATCTGTAATATGTATTTCACTGACTTGAATTGCCTTGAACTTAAAATTTGAAATTTCTTTTCATGAGAAATGGCACCTATTGAGAGGTGCATTTCAGGTGGATCTTGAATGGAAAAAGGAGGTTTGCAACTCTTGGTGGAAGATGAAGGCATTGTTTCCAGTAGTGGTTAGAGAGAGAAAATCGGAAGTGAGTTCTATTTCTAGGAATTCAGTCTCATTGAATATCTCCAACACCTTCAAAACCCAGTAGGTTTTTAAATGCTTGAGCAGCTCAAAGATCAGAAAGCCCACTCCTGGGTAGAGAACAGGAGGGATTCCAGCTGCCTTCTAATGCTTCCCAGGCACGTCTTGTTGAAGCTGAATTCACTCTTCCCTCTAGCACTGGGGCCTCTACCTGTGCAGAGGGCCTGAGCCCCTGGCAGCTCTAATTCCAAAACCAATCATGCTTCATTCTGCTGAGTCTTCTCCACCTCACCCTCTTCCTGCTTATCCCACCTGGACTTTGGGCTCTGTCAGGAAAGACTTTGTTGTTTCTCTGTACCTGCTCTAGACACAGACAGAAGCCTCTCTCACCCTGACTCCGCCCCACCCCACGCCCTGTCAGCTCTAAATGTCTGATATTATCATCACATCAAGCAAACACTTTTCTCTCTACACTACAGATAATCAGTTAAGCCTTGGTCTGGCTCCTATACAAGGTTCCAGTTCCTACCTCAAAGATTCTAATTTTGTCTCATGATGGTCAAGGAATCTGTATTTTTAACAAACTCACCAGAAGATTTTGAGAAGCAGCCAGGATTAGCACCCACTCTTTCTGCCATTGGCTGTTGCAGTTGTTCTAAAGTGTTTTGACTAGACCAGAAATACTTATATTTGTGACTGTTCAGAATCACACAGCATCACTCTGAATGGGCCTCTCCAGTGATTCAAGAACTCTCCCAGGCCTCATTTTTCTGTAAATGCAGAGTATTATGCTGACCTGACATAGTCCTTCCTGGGCCCAATGTCACTGCAATACCTATCATTCTTTAACTGCTCAGTGTTAAGCTACACCTTCCATAGAACTTCCTTTTTATCTTTAAATGCACAGCCTAGCAGTCCAAGACCTACCAATGATACTCTGCCTCCCAACCTGACCCAAGCCCATGCACAGTGTCTTTTCAAGCCAGCCCCACACCAAATCTCATGCTCATTTTGCAATATCATTCTCTTTTGTCCTTTCTAAGACTATAGAAGATATAAAGCTTACATCATGCCCCTGTTGTTATGCCTGCCACACAGTAACTCTTCAATAAATATCTTTGACATCTGAATCACAGAAGACAGAAGTGACCCCAGTATATCTGTCTAATGGCTGGAATCATTGGGACAGTAATCATTTTAAAAATAAAAGTTTTGCCACTGAGTCAACTGATTCATGACAACCCAATATATGTCAGAACACAACTGTGTTACATAGGGCTTATGGTGGCTGACTCTTCCCCTTACATCTCCAGGTCTTTCTTTCAAGGCACTTCTATGGGCACTCAAACCACCAGTCTTCCCATTAGCAGCCAGTCAGCCAGGGACAGTCAATAATGGTAACAGCTGCCAATGAAAGGAAGACCCTGCATAAGATGGATTGACTAAGTGATGGGGGTAGTGAGGCAGATGTGTCAGAGATAATGAAATTGGCTCAGCTTAGAGAAGGGTTCAGAGCTGTTATACACAGGGTCACTATGAGTCGGAGTTGATGCGACAGCATATAACAGCAACATTATGTGCCCAGAATAATTTAAAAACTTACATGAATTGTTTGTTAAGTGACTCCGAGTTAATTCCAACTCACAGTTGGAATATACAACATACCAAAATCTGTCCTATCCTGTGCCACCCTCACAATCTCTGCTACACTTAAGCCCATTGTTGTTGTCGTTGTGTCAGTCTGTCTCATTGAGGGTCTCTCTCTGCTTCTCTATTTTTCCAAACATTACTTTCCTACCCAAAGACTGGCCCCTCCTGACAGGAGACCCACAGTATGTGAACACTGTGATGGCATGTCTTCCAGGACAGATTTATTTATTCTTTGGTAGTCCACTCTATGTTCCATTTTCATTGACACCACAATTCATTTAATCTTGGTAAATATCTCAGCAAAGTACTATCACTATTATTATTCCAATTTACACATGTGGAAATGAAAGCCTAGAGGAATGAAGTAATTTCCCTAAAGTCACAGAAGAAATAAGTGATGGAGTTCAGAGCTCAGTCAAGACAGTCTCAACTCCAGCCTGCCTCCACCATAGACATGGGCTGCCCTCCAAGGTCAAGCCCCCCACCAAATCACGGGGCATCTCTCCTCACCTTGCCAACCTGTTCATGTCAGAACCCAGAGGGAAATGTCTCCAAAATAATTGCCCTGGGCTATTGAAAAATATTGTTGTTTCTTCAAGATGACAGACACTCTCAAGTGCTAGGAACAACTTTTGTAACCTTGAAACGACAAGGCTGAATTTAATATTGTGAGAAGGAGCAGTCTGCTGGGGACCACAGAGCTCATTCTGCCTTCCAGAGGGGAGAGAAGCAGATGCTGGTATTCTGAGTGAAGTGTTCCTTAGATAAAACCCAGGACAAAATCTTTCAAGGACTCAGAGAGAAGCTGCCACCACCCCTAAATTTTTCCTTTTGCAAAACTGTGTACAAAGTCAAGATTCCTCCTCTCCATCCTATGAAATCTAGTTGAGACACATTGGAATTTTTTAGAGAGAGAATTACCCAAATCAAATAGTAAAAATAGCAACACATTACACACACTCACGTCACCTTCCACCCATTAATCTCTATTTGAATTTACAAAGTCCAAGTTTCTGGCCCTACAGTAGCACTTCTGTTTTTAAAATCAATATGATGCCTGCTGTGCCAGGTCGAGCCCAGCTGAAACACCCAGGTACTTTGGGTGAAACGCTGCTGTCAATGCCAAGAAGAAAGCCCAAATATATAGATCCTTCACAAAACATTGCTATACTCTAGATTATATAGGTACACTTATTATGTGAGTCTAAAAAAGACAAATTAAGGAGATTATAGAGAGGTCTCAGAACCTATCTTGTGTGGCTCTATTGGGCTCTCAATGCTGAATTAGGAGACCAAATTTGAAACGCAGAACCCAAAGCAGATTTGAAGATTCAAGGAGCCTTAAAAGAAGATGGAAGGAGTCAGAGTCATTGTACCAAAAAGAATTGGTCAACACAGAAGAATTTCAAGAAACAACATATGATCAAGAGGCAATTATGATGGAGGAGGAAGTTCAGGTTACTCTGAAAGACTTGGCAAAAAATAAAGCCCCAGAAATTGATGTAATACCAATTGATGTATTTCAGCAAACAGATGCTGCCCTACATGTCCTCACCAAGTTGTGCCAAGAAATATGGAGGACAGCAGCTTGGCCAACTGACTCGAAAAGATCCATATTTATTCCCACTTAAAAAAAAAAAGGTGACCTGCCACAATATGGAAATTATCCAAGCATATCACTAATATCACACACTAGCAAAATCCTGCTAAAGATTATCTATAAATAACTGGAACAATATATTGACAGAGAACTACCAGAAATACAAGCTGGATTTAGAAGAGGTTGTAGCACTAGGGACATTATTGCCAATGACAGATGGATCTTGGCAGAAAGCAGAGAGCACCAGAAGAATGTCTAGCTGTGTTTCATCGACTATGCAAAAGCATTTGACTGTGTAGATCACAACAAATTGCCGCTAACCTTGAGAAAAACGGAAATCCCAGGACACTTGATTGTGAAACCTGCACTCGGACCAGGAAGCAGTCCTCAGAACAGAGCAGGGACACACTGCACAGTTCAAAATCAGGAAAGCAGTGTGTCAGGGATGCTTCCTGTTTCCATTTCTTTTCAATGTATATTCAGAACAGATCATTCAGGAAACAGATCTTTATGAGGAGAAATGTGGCATCAGGATTGAAAGAAGACCCACCAACAGCCTAAGTTACACAGACACAACCTTGCTTGCTGAAACTGAGGTGGACTTAAAGTGCTTGCTGCATAAAGTCAAGCACTATAATCTTCAGTATGAATTGAAGCTTAACATGAAGAAGACAAAGATTCTTACCACTAGCCCAACTGGCAGCACCATGATAGATGGAAAAGAGATTAACGTTATTAACAATTACCGCTTGCTCTACTGAACAATCAATACAATTAACACTAGCAGTAAGAAAATCAAAAGACTAATTGCATTGGAAAAATCTGCTCTCAGGGACTTTTCTAGAGTGCTGATATGCAACAGTGTCAGTCTTGAGACTAAGGTGCTCCTAATCCAGGTCATTATCTTCACAGTTACTTGCTATGCATCAGAGATCTGGACAATGACTTAAGGATGACAGAAGAAGCAGCAATGCTTTTGAGTTGTGGTGTTGGAGAAGAATCTTGAACCATGGACTGTCAAGAAAACAAATAGGATGGTCGTGGAGTGAAATCAAGTTTCTCCTTAGAGCTAGAATTTTGAAGCTTCATCTCACATACTTTGGACATATGACCAGGAGAGACCAACCGGTTCTTGGACAAGGATATCATGATTAGAAGGTGGAGGGACAGTATAAGAGAGGAAGACTTCGGGTGAGATGGACTGATACAGTGACTAAGGCAATAAGGGTTGGTGTGTCGGATTTAGTGAGACTGGCTCAGGACATCGCAGGTGACTCAATGGCACA
This sequence comes from Elephantulus edwardii, assembly GCF_000299155.1. Taxonomy (NCBI): domain Eukaryota; kingdom Metazoa; phylum Chordata; class Mammalia; order Macroscelidea; family Macroscelididae; genus Elephantulus; species Elephantulus edwardii. The sequence continues at coordinate 28,094,404 of NW_006399759.1, read as the reverse complement.
TAACAAGAAGACAAGACTCACATCATGTCAAGAAAGCAACATTCCACCTTAGTCATCAATAAAAAACAAAATAATACTTCTCCTAAAAATGTAGACCCAATGAATAGCCCAGATAGAGAGAATCAGAAGAAATATGTTGATGCGGAATTATTTGAACAGCTACAGAAAATACAGATGTTGGAAGAAACAGTGGAACCCAAAAAGAGCAAATTCCTCAGAACAACAATCTGGAAGAAATATATTGGTGAAGAGCAAATTGAACAGCTGTGGAAGAAAATGCAAAAGAAGAAAGAGTTGATAGTATAGATGAAGAGGTACAAGAATTTAAAAAATCATCACAAGACAGAGATGGCATAGCTAACACAGTACTGGAAATACTAGAAAAGCATGAAAATGCAAACCAGAATATTAAGACCGAAATGGCAGAAGTATCTAACACACTGGTAGGACAAAAAAGTAGAACAGGAGATGGAACAGAGAGTCAGTGGGCTGGAAGAGAAGAGCCTCACTGGACACATGTTGTTGTTGTTATGTGCCGTCAAGTCACTTGCAACTCATAGCGACCCTATGTTCAACAGCCCTATACTCTGCTCTGTCCTGT
>NW_006399759.1:28088158-28092328 GCF_000299155.1 Elephantulus edwardii | reverse complement strand
CCAATTTTGAAACCTGCAGAGAAATCAGAGATGAGACATAAATAAAATTAAGAAAACAGAATCATGTGAAATGATATCAAAAGGAACAACATGTATGTTGGAATTCCAGAACATAGTGGTGACAGGGAAGTCACTGAGAAAATTGTGGAATAAGTACTAGAAGAAAACTTCCCACATATTTTGAAGAAAGGGGAGATCCACATTCAAGCAGCACAGTGAACACCAAATACACTAGACCCAGAAAGAGAAATATCAAGATATATCACAGTCAAATTATTCAAATTAAAAGATAAGGATAGAATACTAAAAGCAGCACAAGGAAGACAAAGAGTCACCAACAAAGGGAAAACAATTAGATTAAGTTTTGATTTCTCAGCAGAAACTGTGCGAGCTAGCAAACAATGTGATGGCATTTACAGAAAGCTGAAAGAATATTTTCAGCCACGGATCCTATACCCAGCAAAGCTCTCCATCAAATATGAAGGAGAAATCAGATCCTTTGCAGAAAAGAAGGAATTTGTAAAATCAATACAATGCAAAACATTTTTATAAACTACAAAGTTTGCTTCTCCTTTTTTCTCTTTCATATAACCATAAGTTTGCTCTTCTGACAAAGGCACTAGTTTAGATTTAGTTCCAATCAACACCTGTTCATCACAATCAAGCACCAGCATATTGTCTCCTAGTTGTAAAGGTGAATTAAAAGTCAGGTGCTCACAGAAAAAGGCAAAGAAAGACAGGACAGATAAAGAGAGGAAGGATCTTAACATAGGACCTTCCCCAGGCCCCATTTCCTTATCTTTACTCTCATCCAGAGAACTTCTTCTCCATTTGATATCCTTGTTTTCACACAGCTCTGGTGGCCTAGTCCATAGGAAGTTTTGCTGACAATCCAAAGGCAAGTGGTTTGAACCCACCAGCAGCTCCATGAGAGAAAGATGGAAAAATCTCTGAGGCTTCAGGAGACAAAGGTGGAGAATCTCCTTCTGTGTAATTTACAACCTCTGGCAATCCATTAGATTGTCAATTATGAGTCAGTTCTGAATCAACAGCCATGAGAAATTTCCCCCCCCCCCTACACTATCTCTAATCAGGGGAGCTCTGGAGGTCAAGTGATAAGAAGTTGCATTACCAACCCAAAGACATGCAGTTCAAATTCTACTGCTGCTCCTTGGGATAAAGATGTAAAATCTCCTGTGTAATTTGAAAGGTCAATATGTGTCAATTCCAACTTAACAGTTCATAGTAACATAACAAGCACCCTAAAACTTTGAGTAGAAATCTCTCATAAGATTCTCATTTTTATAACAATCAAAGGTGGATATTAAGCACTGTGACTAGCAAAGAACTTAACCATTTTATCACCATGACTCCTTCAGCCAGTACTGTTGTATACTGTTGAGCTGGAACCCACCCACAGCTGCCCTGTAGTAAATTTTCAAATGCAGTACATCACACAGAAGGAGATGTCCATATTTCTACTGCATGGCAGCTGATGGTATCGAACCACATAGCTTTGTGTTGACAGCACAATACCTTACCAACTACCAGGGCCCAGCCAACCAACATTACAATTGCCATAATTCCAAGTCATGCTGACTTCTAGTTCGCCAGTCTAAACCCAAGCAATTGGATTTCTTAATTTCCAGAAGGCCTCTGGGAGAATAAAGTAGTATTGACTTTATTCTCTTTCCCCTGTATTCTCCCAGCCCATGGTGTTCCACAGGGTCAAAACTCAAAATCAGGGCTGTCAAATGAGAACAGGCCCATAGCAGACCCTCTATTGTTTTTCCAAGGCTGTAAAACAGATGGAAGGAGACTGCCTCTCTTTCTCCCTTGGGGCTGCTAGTGGCTTTGAACTGTCAGAGAGGTGTTGCCTTCTGATTACCAACACATCTAACTCACTACAGACTACACTATTAGAGCTCCTACTTTCTTTTCCTTTTACCAGATGGAAACAACCAAAAACTAATTAAGGGATGTGTCCAAATTTACAGATGCAGGAAGTGAAAGGGAATTTTACTAGACTGTGTCACCAGAGCCCCTCATGTGGGTGGTGGACTCTACAAGTAAAGCATAATGGGGACCCATGACAGCACCCTACCTCTTAGGAACCAGCTGCTTTGTCCTCAGGGTGTCCTTGGGCAAGGTAGGCCCTTCCAGGATAAAGCCAAGGAGACAAATGTGTACAGTCTATTACTGCAATGTTGAAGAGAAGCTGGAACAGACAAGGGTGCAGTAAAGCCAGCAACAGGCTACTTTCAGGGGCTCTAATTTCCTTCCCTTCCCTGTTCCACCTTGTCGACTTGCACTCTAAGATAAACTGCTTCTTTCTCCTCTAATGCATACGTTAAATACACACACTGCGGTTGCTATGGGAACCATCCCTGAGAACTCCCTGTCTTTTATTCAATTAAAATTTCAACCTCACTCCTGCCTGAAGTGGAATGCACTTTGATTCACAAGAGGACAGTGAGAAGAAAGTCTCCTGACGGGTTTCACTGTCGATGACCAGGCTGCATTTCTCTCAGTCTGATCATCTTTCAAGAGATTCCCAGCACTCTGGCAATCATCAAATTAGCCCTAATTAATGTTCCGTCAGAACACAAAACATGGGCCCAGAGAGTGGTTGTTCTCCTTGCAAATCTCTGGATGGACAAGATGGGAATTTATGACTAGACCTGTATCCAACCACACTCACTCTGTAACCCTACAGAAGTCACTTAACCTTCCTGTGCCTTAGTAATCATCTGCTGCAAACAGGGAAAAAGGAGGCAGGCAATGCCCATTAATTCTGGACTGCAGGAATCCAGCCTGTGTGATTATTCTCACAGGGGCTCCACTCAAATTTACCTGCTGCTATCAGTGGAGACCGACGTTTGCAAATGAATCTTGTAAATACAATTGCAAGGAGCCATTAATGGTAGACAGCCAACTATGTTGGAGCACCTCAGAGGATTCTATTTACAAACTTACCTGGTAATTGCCAAGTAAGCAGATAGAAGGACTGCTTGAGTGGCTGTGCAGATGTGATCATTTAAAATCATTTTTATCTATTCATTAAATCATTGGGCTGGAAGCCAGAAGACCTAAGTGCATATCTCATTTTCACCATTTACTGCCTGTGTGCTCCTGCAAATGGCTTAAATTCCTTGAGCCACAAATTTTCTCATCTGGAAAATAGGACTAATAATGGACATAATGTAAACCAGATAATGAGGTAAATGATATAGAAAAACTTTGAAAACTGCAAAATGTTCATGTTAGTAGTTTTTATGGTAGTGAGGCAACTCTTGGCTATAACTTGAAAAATGTGCCCTTACAACCAGCAATGAAACTGGAAGAACTCACATGAGTACGCCACCTTGTTGTTATTGTCATTATGTGCCATCAAATCAATGCAACTCATAGCAACCCCTATGCACAACAGCTCTGAACCCTGCCCAATCCTGAGCCAATCTCACTGTATCCCTGTTACTCCAATCACCGTGCCAATCCATCTCATCCAGGATCTTCCTCTCTTGTGCTGTCTCTCCATCCTTCAGAACATGATATCACTCTCCAACAACTGGACCCTCCTAGTAAGATGCCTTAAGTGTGTCAGACAGCACTTCAAAATCCTTGCCTCTAAGGAGCAACTTAGTTCTACCCTTTCCAGGACAGACCTGTTTGTTCTCTTGGAGGTCAGTCCACAGTATGTTTGATACTCCTCTCCACCAAGTGTGCCAAGAAATCTGGAGAACAGCCACTTGGCCAACTGACTGGAAGAGATCTATATTTGTTCCCATCCCAAAGAAAGGTGACCCAGCAGAGTGTGGAAACTATAGAACAATACCATTGATTTCACATGCAAGGAAGATTCTACTGAAGATTATCTACTGGAACAGCACATCAGCAGAGAACTGCCAGAAGTCCAGGCTGGGTTTAGAAGGGGTCATGGTACTAGAGATACTGTAGCTGATGTTAGATGGATTTTAGCTGAAAGCAGGGAATACCAGAAGAATGTCTATCTGTTTCATTGATTATGCAAAGGCGTTTGACCATGTGGATCATAACAAACTGTGGCTGACTCTGAGAAGAATGGGAATCCCAGAACACTTGATCGTGTTAATGAGAAACCTATACTTGGACCAAGACGCAGTTGTCAGAACAGAGCAAGGAAACACTGCA
>NW_006399759.1:28069060-28085228 GCF_000299155.1 Elephantulus edwardii | reverse complement strand
GGCTCCTTGGAGGCAAGGATTCGGAGGCTCTGTCTAACATACTTTGAACATGTTGTAAGGAGGGACCTGTCCTTGGAGAGGGACATCATGCTTGGGAAGGTGGAGGGACAGCGCAGGAGGGAAAGGCCCTCTGTGAGGTGAATTGACTCAGTTACTGGGGTAATTGGGATGGGAGTATCAGAAACTGTGCAATTGGCACAGGACAGAGCAGAGTGTAGGGCTGTTTTACATGGAGTCGCTATGAGTCACAAGCGACTCAATAGCACCAAACAACAACAACATATAAAATCATTCTTTTTTAAAGAATAAATTGTTGCCATTCAGAAGGTTCCTATTCATGACCACCTCATTCATTAGGTACGTGTGTACGTGTGTGTGTGTGTGTGTGTGTATTTATATACATTTATTTTTATACTTCCTTGTCACTGATTTTCTAATTATGTCCTCTCAAAGTCCCTGACCATCTGGCTAAACCACATAGGGTTTTCTAAGCTGTAATTTTTTTGGAAGCTCATCAGAAGGACCTCAGCAGTACTTTCGTAGTTCCTCAGTGTAGGTTCTAACAGCCAGTCTTCTAAATGGATCTTTCTAGTTGGTTTCTGAGATGATAAATCTCAGGAGAGGTGGTTGTTGCTAGGTGCTATCATGTTGGAAGTTGAAGTTATAACTGATCCTCCAGCAAGTTTTCAGAAACTGTAAATTATAAGGTAGGAGATTGGCCTTTCCCCTCCACAGAGCTACTGGTGGATTTGAACCCACAGAGATTTGACTTCTGGGATGCAGTACAACTCCTTGTGGACTAGGACCAGGCCACCAGAGCCTTCTTAGGTTAGTAGATGAGGGAGTACCATTTTTGCCACCTATGGACCTCTGTGATCCACTTGCTAAAGCAACTTCTCTACTCTCCAACAAATGTTTTCATTAGGTCAGTTATTGTCTGTATCTGAATAGATAGTACTTAAGTTTAATTTCTGGGAAAAAAATACCCAAAAGCCATAGAATGATGTTTTCCTAGGCATCCCTGGGCTAGCTAGCTTTCAATATATAAAACTACTTTCTTGCTACCTAACACAAACTTGCATTAAAAAAAAATGCAATGTTCTAGAAAATCATGAGAGACCTTGCTTCCCAGAGAGTAGAAACCCAAGAGCTGTAAGGAGGGAGGAACTATGTAACACCCTTAGCACAGCACCGAGGCTTTAGTCATAAATGATTGCAATTGTTATAACCTAAACTGAACCCGATTATTTTCTAGGCTTTACGTCCTGCCTGCCTCCTTTGGGCACAGCTGCTGTCAGGTAATATGACTATAATGAATGTTACAAAGAAATTGTGAGGGAGCTGGTGACGAATATTAAATAAACAGTGGTGAGGAATAATAAATAAACAGCATTTCTAATTTCCTCTCAGAGGAAAACATTCTGTGAAGACAGTAAGTGTGTGAAGCTTTTGGAAGGGCTCCAGCTACAGCCACAACAGTAACTACCACGTTCTTCCTGATGAGCCTGGGCACTCGGCAATCATTTCTTCTCTTGACTTTCAAAAAGGCCTGGCAAAGAAAGAGTTCCTCACCCATCTTACAGATGAAATAAAGAGAGTAGTAAACAATGGTGTTGTTCTCTCACCCATAATAATGCTGTATACAACAGATCCAATCTTTGCCTGAGTCATCCTAACAATCTCCACTGTGCTCAAACACCATCCATAAAAGCAGTTCCTGCCTAGTCAGTTCTAACTCATGGAGACCCCATGTGTGCACTGTGGAACATGTCCCTTAAGGTTTTCAAGACTATGTCATTTTAGAAACAGTTTGCCAGACCTTTCTACCTATGCACTTCTGGGTCAGCTCAAGAACCTCTAACCTTTCAATCAGCAGCCAAGTGCATTAACTGTACCAGTCAGGACAAAGTGTTCCTGTTTGAACACAGTGTGACTGATTCAGGCTTATCAGAGCACCATGACTAGCTGGATTGGGTGCAGGAGAAGAGAGAATTTTTAAGTATTGTCTCAAAGTTGTTCATATAAATAAAGTTATATAACAGATGATGTATTTCCTAGGAAATTATATCTTTAAGAGGACACAAGATTGATGGAAGACTCCACCTGTGATTAAACTCTGCTCTCCAGACATCTCTGAAACTAGGGTATTAGTGGATGGTTCCCCCCCCATGTTTAAATGGCCATAACTGACACTTCAAAATTATGTATTGAGGTAGTTTGAATCCACTAACTTCTCTGAGAAAAAATAATGGACACTCTTCTTCTGTGTGATTTGTTGTTGATTGCCATCAAGTCGAGCACGACTCATAGCACTCTGAACAAAAGACTTAACGCCTTTCTATAACTCTCATAATTTCTTCAAATTCATAGAGTTTCCAGAGGCATGTGGTTTAGGAAGTGGATGCCACTCTTGCTTCCAAACATGTTTTACAACTAGGAGCACCAACAAACATTGGGAAACCATTATGGCATCGATTTACAGCCTTTGAAGGTGGTTCCTACCTGACACAGAGTGTGAGAGAGTGTGTGTGTGTGTGTGTGTGATGCATCATGCAGGATATTGGATGTTTAAGGAGATAAATAGGAAATTGTAGTTCAGTTCCTCTCTTCATATGTTCCGATTGTAACAGAATTTTGTGAACCCAATATATAAAATAAAATACAAAATAGGTGTTTGTGAATATCCTTAAAAGGATGTAGATGTTGGTAAAGGGAAAGAAAGAGTAGTTCAAGCAGAAATTAACTCTAGATTCAGTGCCTCTTGAAGGCTTAAAGGAAATCTAAATTGGCTACTATGGTTTGGGGTCATTTGTATTACTGCATTCATCTTTTCACTCATTCTTTAAACAATCATTTTCAACAAATGTTTAACTGAGTTCCCAGTGCAGTACTAGGTCCTGGTGACACTACCGTGGACAAATCTGACAAGTCTCTTCATTACCAATGCTTACACTCAACTCAGAGAGGACAGATAATAAACACATCCATCCTTTCTGTGTCATCCAGTTATCCAGGCAATATAGAAGAATAAACAGGGGAATGGAAGAGAGCTAGAGCAGAAATATGTTATCTTATATAGATAGGAATAGTCTGTGGGAGCTTCTTGATGGTTTGTTGTTGTTGAGTTACACTGAGTTGAGTTATGACTCATAGGAACCATATGAACAGCCAGCCTGAAATTTGCCCTATCTGTGCCATCCTCATCATGTCTGAGACTCTAGAGCCCATTGTTGAAGTCACAGTGCCAATCCATCTCATTGTAGGTCTTCCTCACCTTCAAAGACCCTCCATCCTTCCAAGCATGATGTTCCTTTCCAAGGAATAGACTCACCTAGCTAGATGTTCAAAGTATGAAAGATGAAACTTTGTCATCCTTGCCTCCAAGCAGCACTCTAGCCACACCATTTCCAGGACACACTAGTTTATTCTTTTTGACAGTCAATGATTCAGTGTTTTTTTTTCCTAGCACCACAGATCAAAAGTACCAATTCTTCTTCTGGCACCCTTATTCATTGTCCAGCTCTCTGATGTGTAGCAGGGAGATTGAAAAGACTATAATCTTAATCAGGCAAAAATGTAATCTTCAAGCTGAAATCATTGCTCTTCAGTATTTTGGAGAGGTCCCTGACAGCAAACTTGCCCAATGTAATACATCTCCTGATTTCCAGATTGTTGGTACTAAGGTTGTTGATTGTTGATCCAAGCAAGATAAAATTATTGACATCTATCATAATGTTGAGTGTTGGACCTGTAGTAAGATATATGTCTTCTTGATGTTCGATGTAATCAATACCGAAGTCTGTAATCTTCTGCAGCAAGTGTTTCATATCCTCCTCACTTTTCAGCCAAGGTAAGTCACCTGTACAACACAGATTGTTGGTAAGTCTTCCAATTCTAGTGCCACACTCCTCTTCATGGAGTATGGCTTCATGAATGATTTGCTCAACAAACAGATTGAATAAATATGGAGAACCATACAGTGTTCCCTCTATTAACACAACAACTTCTTGGACTAGGTATAGATTCCTTTTGAGTGTCAAGGAACTGCGCTGCCAACCAAAGGTACACAGTTCAAATCCACCATTTGATCCACAGAAGGATGGGATCTTCTCCTATGTACCTTATGGCCTCTGAACACCCATTAGAGGGTCAACTATGGGTCAACTTGATGGTATACAACAATAGGAATAAGCCATAGAGTGTTGCTACTGACCCAAAGGTGGCACCTCTCAAGTGGCTCATATCCACCAGCTGCTCTGCAAACGAAAGATGGACAGCCTCCTCATATTTGATTTACAGTCTCAGAAGCCCCACTGAAGGGACAGCTAGGAGTTGGTTTTGACTTGACAACAACGAGAGAGAGGAATAAAGAAGATGTCTTTCTTTAAAGACTGAACCACTGGATGACTATGATCACCTAGACTCTTGTCTGATTACCCAAACCTCTTGTTACTGGAATGTGAAGGGAGAGAGAGCTGTAAGCTTTCCTTGTGAGTTCATGACAGCTCAGAGATCTTTGAGCCTTCCAAAAAACAGATCTCAACACTTCAGCTGCCCATGAGACATGGCGGCTTTGTCGCTTTTTAAAATGAGGGTCTTACCCCGGGGTAAAATATTTAGAGCAAGATAGTCTTGGCTGTTAAGAAGCAAATCACATGAAAGCACCTGATATTGCTAGTTCGTGACTGGATTAGTTTTAATTAGAATGTTCTCTGGTTCCTGAAAAATAAATGCAGGACACGGTATCAGGAAATCAGTTTTACTCCTGTGACTCCTGAGAGATAAATCAACTTGAGAAATTTCCAGTCATTTTCAGACATCTATTTTTTTAAATGCCATAGAAAATTGGGACATACCTTAAATTATTTTTAGACCACTGGAATCTATAACATTTAGGAATCTATAACATTTAGGAATGTGTTTCAAAGCCAAAGATTCCTATGTGTAACCTTAAGTTATCGTCACAAATTGGATTCCTGGTCTCTGGTCACTAATAAGCTAAGTTTCCTTCAAAGTACAGAATTGTTCCTTTAATAAAAACCATTCCTTTAAAACAGCACTGACTTTTGTACTATTTTTTTAATTTATATTTTCTGATTTGATGTCAAATTTTTAAAGTGATTTCTAGACATGTGAGTATAGTTAGTAATTTTAAGATATCAATATGTATTTGTTGTTGTTGATGATTGCCTTTGAGTCAAGCATGACTAAAGGAACCCTATAAACAAAAGGCCTGAAGCTTTTCTAACTATCAACCTTTATCAAAGTACATAGAGTTTCCAGAAGTATGTTATTTAGGAAGTGGATACCACTCCTGCTTCCAAAAAGATATATTTTGAAAACTTAATGTCATAAATCTTATATGTATCCTATAAACATACATATGTATCCTATAAACATGCATATACATATATGATAAGGCTATAAAACTTATATGAATCATTTAAAATATATAAATATAGTTATTAAAATACACCTTTTAATTTTGAAAGACGTATTGCCATGGAAAAGTCTGCTGTTAGGGACCTCTCTAAAGTACTCAAGAGCAACGCTATGTTTCTGGAGACAAAGGTGCATCTGGTACAGGCCATGGTCTTTGCAATCACTTGTTATGCATCAGAGAGCTGGACAATGATCAAGGAGGATAGAAGGAGAATTGATGCTTTTGAGCTTTGGTGTTAGAGAAGAGTGCTGAAGGTGCCATGGACTGCTACGAGAACAAACAGATTCACCCTGGAGAGGGTTAAATCGGGCTGCTCCTTGGAGGCAAGGATTCTGAGGCTTCGCCTGACATACTTTGGTCATGTTGTAAGGAGAGACCGGTCTTTGGAGAGGGACATCATGCTTGGGAGGGTGGAGGGCAGGCACAGGATGGGAAGTCCCTCTGGGAGATGGATTGATTCGGTGACTGGGGCAATCAGAATGAGTGTGTCAGAGGCAATGAGATTGGCACAGGGCAGAGCAGAGTTTAGAGCTGTTGTACATAGGGTCGCTATTAGTCGCAAGTGACTCGATAGTACCTAACAGCAACAACAGTTATTAAAATAATATCAATAAACCATATATTCATTATATATGTATACATCTTAAAAATATCAATTTCTTGAAATTGTATATATATCTTAATCCTATTAAATTGTTCATATTCACTTATATGTCAGGATATACATCCCTTTAAATCAGAAATTATTCGTATTAGTTTAGAGATTAAGAAAATAATTGTTCACAATTAGTCTTTTCAACATTTTCAATTTTTAGAATATTATTTTTCAAATTTATTTCAACATTTTAAAAATGACTATGTTAGAGTCCCCCAAACCCTGGCATTTGACAATGTGTTGCTTGCCAAACTGTGAGTGAGGAATCACAGTTATTTTTATTACTTTAAACAATGTTTTCAGGGATCAAACAGAGTGACTAACGCTAGCTTTTCTTGAATGATGAGACTTATCTTTTCAACAACAAAGTGATGTGAGCGAGACAGCTGGGATCTAGAGTCTCCTGGAAACGCTGGGAGAACTGACTGGCAGTTAAGTGACCTTTATACCAAAACTGACAACAATTAAACATTGTTTTGCTCAGACGTGATACAACTCATGCTGTGAATTTTGGCAAGCCCAAGTTTCTTGAGTTTATAAAAATGAAATTCTGAGAACAAATTTTAAAAGGGAGACTTATTCGCTCAAAAAGAACTATCACTTATTGGCAACTGAACGTATGTGCTAGAACCCTTTGCCCCCCTTCTTCGTTATTCCATTTGTCCTCACAGAAACTCTGAGGGGTCTGCATGTTTGCCATGTTTGTTGTGTGCAGGCTTCCACTCTAGCCTCATTAGTGGTGAAGCCTGGATTGGAATCTAGAAAGATCTAACTCAAAGTCAGACAATAAAGAAGGAGCAGAGTGTCACCACACTCCCTGCTTTCCTGTTAGGAACTTGAAAGTAAGGTGGGGAACATGGTTATGGTACTTCTTCCATACAAATCTTCATATCAAAGCAGCCTCGATCATCTTTACTGTTACAGTTTGATGGCTTTCTCATTGCACATCTCTCAAGAGACCATTTAATTCAACACTTCCTGAGCACCGGCTCAGCACCAAGCTGTGTAGCAAGCCATGGTGGCTCCTTTGGTGTGTTAAATATAGTCGCTTCTCAGGGAGCTTCCAGGCTGATGTGGTGATGCAGGGTGTTGGTCAGATAGGATACATGACAATCAGATAAGAAGGTAGATTAAAGGATTAAATATGAAAACTGCAATCTTAATTATAGACCACTCCATTTATTGAAGTACTTATACTTTTAAATCTGCAGCATTCATAAAGAGAGGAAAACCCTCAGCAAGATAGATTAGCACAGGGACTACTGTTGAGGAATGTTACAGAGGAAGGGAGGGCCTCTGGCCAGGACAGATCACCTAAGCTTCAGATAAGTCCAAGCCTCCCAATGGTTAGTAAAGGATCCCCTTTCCATACTTGGTCTAATGGATCCTTCCACATGACCCATGTTGGCAGCTCACAGATTGCCAGTGAACACATATGGGAGGTTCTAAAAAAACTGTTCTCACCACTGGACCAATTGGCAACATCAGGATGGATTGTGAAGAGATTGAGATTGTTCACAGCTTTAGTTTGATTGGCTCCACAGTCAATATTCTCTGCACCAGTAGCCAGGGAATTAAAAGACATATTGCCATGGGAAAGTCTGCTGTTAGGGACCTCTCCAAAGTACTGAAGAGCAATGGTGTCTCTCTAGAGACTAAGGTGCGTCTGATACAGGCCATTGTCTTTGCAATCACTTGTTATGCATCAGAGAGTTGGACAATGACCAAGGAGGATAGAAGGAGAATTGATACCTTTGAGCTGTGGTGCTGGAGAAGAGTATTGAATGTACCATGGACTGCTAAGAAGACAACCACCTTCATCCTGGAGAGGGTTAAACGGAGATGCTCCTTGAAGGTAAGGATTCTGAGGCTTCGTCTGACATACTTTGGACATGTTTTAAGGAGGGACCGGTCCTTGGAGAGGGACATCATGCTTGGGAGGGTGGAGGGACAGCACAGGAAGGGAAGGCCTTCTATGACGTGGATTGATTCAGTGACTGGGATAATCAGGATGGGTGTGTCAGAGACAGCATGATTGGCACAGAGCAGAGAGAGTTGAGGGCTGTTGTACATAGGGTCGCTATGAGTCGCAAGCGACTTGAAGGCACACAACAAAAGCCCTCATCATATCTTTCCAATCTTGAGGGGTGTTTAAATAAAGGCATAATGAGTTAAGCTGTACCTTCGCCCATGGAGAACGAGTTCCATCATCTCTAACAGCTGTCCTAAGTTCTTTTAACTCTTTCCCAGCACATGGCTTCACTGTAAAGGATGTTCAGGTGTGGGATATATGCCAACAAGAAATTCATGTGCCTCAGAGCGAGGGTCACACTGATCACACAATACCTTGTGTAAAGGACACTCAGGTGTTGGGTGCACATCAGCAGAGCACACACATACCTCAGAGTTCCACCAAATGTCTTACTGATGACACAACACCTCAGCCCAAGAATTCCCTCGTTTATTCACTGCTTTATTGTTCCCACCTGCTTTCTTTGTTTTCCTCACTTCTCGGGAGAAGAGGTAGTGTGATCATCTTCTCCAAATTCTTTAGGACTGCTTTTAGATCCCTTGCCATAACACTTTATAAACAGCTGATGGTGCATTTCTTCTAATGATGCCACAGTCTTTGTCAAAACCTATTTCTTTCTGATTGATCTCCTTTGCCAGCATGTCCTTTGCTATTCCACGTCATTCCTCCTGAGAGAGATTTTACCCCGATTCTTTAGGAGAGGCAGTGCCTCATCCTCTTAGCTACTTCCTGGTAGAAAAGGGTGTTGTAGGTCCCAGGGTGAAAATCTTCTCTCGCCACTCTAAAGGACACCAGGTTTGCACATTAAAGATGTGAGCAGCAGTAATCCAAGGGGTGGTATCAACAACTGTTGTCCAAAAGGAGAAAGCTCAAGATTGTGTAAGTTTGAACTCCCTACTTCCTAATAAAGTCATTAAACACTTTAGGATCTTTCAAGTTGCTTGCCGAATCTTTAAAATTGCTTGCCGAATTTTTTTTAAATTGCTTGCTGAATTACCCTTGCTAAGGCAAGGGAACACTTCCCCCAAAAAATGGACCTACGCCAGGTTCTCTGCTCCCTGACAGGGGTAAGCACGGAGATAAGAGAGAAGAACGAAATTTCCCTTGCTTTTCACCCAAGAAAGGCGTGCTTACCCAGAGACCTATGCCAGGTCTTTTCCCTTCCCACATCAAGTTTAAGCCTACTATGTCAGGCCTCCAAAACTACGTTAGGCCCCCAAAGATACATTAGGTCTTTCCTGATGGGAGTCAGGCCCCCAAAGCTGCATCATGTCTTCCCTGATGGGAGTGAGCACGGAAAGGGGTGCTCATCCAATACCTGATGGGAGTGAGCACAGAAAGGGGTGAGACCTGATGGGAGTGAGCACAAAGGGTACTCACCTGAAAACTTGAAGGGAGTGAGCACAGAGGGTACTCACCCGATACTTCATCAGTTCCGTCCCTGTTCCAGGCTCCATGTCGCTGTCAGTTCACTGGCAACTTAACAGCGACACCCTGATGGGGGTAAGCATGATGGAGATACACCACTCTGGGAAAGGATCACAGAGTCAACCCAGCTGAATTTTATGGGGAGCTGCAGTGCACTTATATAAACAGGAAGACAGGATAGATGGGCTTACTGACGTGGGACATGTGGATTGGTTAGGAGAACCTCAGCCTTGTGCAAACCTCTCCCAGCTCAATAGAAGTGGCAGCTGTCTTCCCAGGTGGCAAGCTTTCTCAAGCCAGTACAAACACAGGGGAGCTTTCTCTACCCCATATTAAAGGCCATTGGGAGGCTTGCACTTATCTGGAGCTTAGCAATCTGTCCTGGCTAGAGATCCTCCCTTCCTCCCCAACATTCCACAGGAGACTACATCAATGATCAGAGACTGTGAGATGCTGCAGGGTTTCATTCTGTTGTATGGATGATCGCTGCAAGTCAACACTGATTTGAGGGCATTAATCAAAGTGCAAATGAAAGGAGCCCTGTTGGTGCAATGTTATACACTCAGGATTTTACTGCAAATATAAATGATTTGAACCCACCATTGGCTCTGCAGGAGAAAAGCCTTGGAGGTCTGCTCCCATTAAGGCTATCTAAGCCAGGAAAACGCTGTGGAGCAATATTTTTCCGTCCTAAGGATAGCTATGAGTCAGGCATCTTTTCACACAAAATCAGTTCTAATGAGTGTACCTTAAGAGAGAAGAAAGGAAATTCAAGCAGTTATTTGTGGAAGCAAATTACATACATCAAAAACCTCTTTGACCTTTGCAAATTAATCAAAGGAATACTTTTTCCCTTTTTAAAAAAATATTTTATTAATTTTAATGAACATTTACAGACATTTTGGATTTTCATTCATTCATTGTTGCACTTTTTTCTTCCCCCCCCACCCCACCCCAGTTCGCTCCTCTCTTTGAAAAGCAAAAGATAAAGGGATACTTTTAAAGCCACAAGATAAAGCTTATGGAATAAAAATCTTTTCATGTTTTATAAAGGGAACAAAAAATTGAGGTGGGGGAGGAAACCTAAATGAATGCTAAAAAGGACATGCTTTACTATGGTTTATCGTAGTTTTGAATGCACCAGCTCCTTCAAGGGAAAAAAGGTAATGGTCCTCTCAGAGAGATTTACAGCCTCAGAAGCTCAGTGGAAGGGGGAGAAGTTGGAATCATTTTGATGGTAGTTTGTTGGTGGGTTCTTACTATGGTATATCAGCTACTAAAAGAGTTCTTCTAAAGTTGTTATAATCATGAAGATGGTTTTCAGAGGGAAAAATTGATGAAGACAATGATAATAATAATAAAAGTATGTATGTCA
Source organism: Elephantulus edwardii (assembly GCF_000299155.1). Classification (NCBI taxonomy): domain Eukaryota; kingdom Metazoa; phylum Chordata; class Mammalia; order Macroscelidea; family Macroscelididae; genus Elephantulus; species Elephantulus edwardii. The sequence goes on along the minus strand of NW_006399759.1, from coordinate 28,074,295 downwards.
ATAGTATATTCTATTACAATGATGCTTTTTAAAAAAAAATGTAGCAATCCCTTGTGACAGAGCAGAATTTCCCCAAAAAGTTTTCTAGACTATAATCTTTCTAAAGATACATTTCCAAGTCTTTCTCTCACAGAGCTGCAGGAAGGGCTCAAACCTTCCTCTTTCATGTTTAGCAGCCAAGCATTTGACATATGCTATAACATGCAGATGACACAACCCTGCTTGCTGAAACTGAGGAGGACCTCATGCACTTGCTGCGAAGTGTCAAGGACTGCTGCCTTCAGTGTAGACTGAGGCTCAATGTCAAGAAGACAAAGATTCTGACCACTGGACCAATTGGCAGCGTCAGGATGGATGGCGAAGAGATTGAGATTGTTCACAGCTTCAGTTTGCTCTGCTCCACAGTCAACACTCTTGGCACCAGCAGTCAGGAAATCAAAAAGCTTATCTCGATGGGAAAGTCTGCTGTTAGGGACCTCTCTAAAGTACTCAGGAGCAACGGTGTCTCTCTGGAGACTAAGGTGCGCCTGATACAGGCCATGGTCTTTGCAATCGCTTGTTATGCATCAGAGAGTTGGACAATGACTAGGGAGGACAGAAGGAGAGTTGATTCTTTGGAGCTGTGGTGCTGGAGAAGAGTACTGAATGTACCATGCACTGCCAGGAAAACAAACAGGTTCATCTTGGAGAGGATTAAACCAAGCTACTCCTTGGAGGCAAGGATTCTGGGGCTTCGTCTGACATACTTTGGACATGTTGCCAGGAGGGACGGGTCCTTGGAGAGGGACATCATGCTTGGGAGGGTGGAGGGACAGCACAGGAGGGGAAGACCCTCTATGAGATGGATTGATTCTGTGACTGGGGTAATTGGGATGGGTGTGTCAGAGGCAGTGCGGTTGGCGCAGGATAGAGCAGGGTTTAGGGCTGTTGTGCATAATAGGGTCGCTATGAGTCCCAAACGACTTGACGGCACATAACAACAACAACAACATAACATTCTTCTAAGTGGTATAGCACTAGTCTGTCTGTTGTACAGAGGTAACTCATGGTTGTTGTGATGCTAAAACACTGTGACACTGATGTTAAATGTTATAATGGTTACCCATGGTGGAAAGTGTTTTGTGGAGCAAAGTTAGTTGAACAAGCTTGGAAGCAGGAGTAGCATCCACTTCCAAAATAGCTTGCCTTTGGAAACCCTATGAACCTGGAGAAATGATGAAAATTATACACGTGTTCAGATTTTTTGTTCATAAGGTCACTATGAGTCGTCTACGACTCGATGGCACTTAACAACTTAACAACAACAACATTAAGATCTCCAGTAAAAATTATACTAGTGTAAGAAGGAGTTTCATATAAATTGCTTGGGAGGAGATTGCCCAACTTTCTCCCATAGAGTACCAGGAACCCCATGCCTTTGAGTTAATAGTGCAACTCCTTACCACTATGCTTTCAGCTCCCTTGGCCATAAGGGCAAAGCTAATACTTACTGCTCCTTTCTTTGTTGTTGTCAGGTGCCATCATGTCAGAACTGACTTGGATTAAAAGGCAAACTTCATTGGTGACCATTTTCTTATTTCTATCAAAAATTTAATAATTTAAATGTTTCTTCCAGCTTTTAAACACCCTCTCTGAAAATTCCGTTTTAAAGAACCACCCACCCTGTTTGTGCATATCCAGCAAATAGTAGGACTTGGGGGAGGCCAACAAATACTTTCCTGTCACATAGACTAGCTTTCTGAATTTTATTAATCCATGTTGCAGGAGAAGAAGGTCTGTGGTTTTTGTTTCTCAGAAATTCATTTGTATTTCCTCTGTTGCTCAGTGTTGGTCATGAACCTCTATTTAGGATCTACTTAAAACATCATTAACTGCTGTTCAGTCCTTCTTTGTCATCATTAAAGTAGACATTAAGCCAGTCAGGATTTCTCAACCCTAGGGGTCCCTTGGACACAATGCCAGACAAGGACACAGGCCATTTATCATTTAACTTCACTTTTATCCAAAGGCATTTTTCAATATGTGTGCTGATTTTAATCTTCATGGAATTTGAAGTAATTTTAAAACTAAATTATCAGGATGCACTAGGTGAGCCAATTATCTAAGGCCAGCAACTGAGTGCTGCCATGATCTGCTTTTGCCCACATAATGGGGAATTCTACTTACAGCCATGGGATGCTGAGACTCATTCAGTCCCATGCTGTTTGATAGGTAGGAAGCCAATTCTATCAATGTTTTTTATTTTCTCTTTTAATATTTGTTTCCTTTATTCATGAATTTTAAATCCAAGCATATCTTGTAATTTCCCACTCTGATTTTTTAATTTATGCTGTTTATTTAAAGGAGCTAGAGAGATTTTTGTAAGTACTGGAGATTTTTATTTAGAATGTTTCTTTCCTTGTAAGCCATATATTTCATCAGAAATCAGTTGACAGACTATTGTAAATGGTGTTTATTAATAGGTTGGGCTCCAACCCAGCTTCTAAGCTTCAAACCTCATCAGATTTTCTAGTAGTAAATTTTGAGTCTCTCTCCTTTGTGGAAAATGCACTGAAGACATACATACATACATACATACATACATACATACATACATACATACATACATACATAAAAATAAATCTCTAACCCACCCCAGACAGCAAGCCTGACTCTCATTGAGATGATAGTAAAGGCTACAGATGATTAAAGAAGAAAATGTACTAAAATTTAAAAAAGCCTTGGTTTTGACATTTGATCTAAGTTCAAATTACAGAATGACAATTTACTACTCTGTATCACGTTAGTCAAGTTACTTAAACATCCCAAGTGTCAGTTCCTACTTTTGTATGTCATGAAGATTTAAGTTAGGCACCCTGGTGTTATCATGTATCAGGCTGCTAATGAAAGGTCAGTGGATGGAATCCTTCAGCCACTCAGAGATATAAAGATAGGCTGTCTCCCACAGTAAGATTTACAGCCTTAGAAACTCAATGGAGGTTCACTGTGGACCAGAATCCACCCAACAGCAGAGGGTTTTGTTTGGATGAAGATTTAAAATGCAAGTTCTTCCCTTGAATGTAGAGCATTCCCATGAAAGCTTCCATAAGACAAAATGACCCAGAACAAAGAAGCAATTACCATTAACTTATATGAGAAAACTTTTGGAGTATTCCCAGACTTTAAATATAACCTACCGACTCATATCATATCGCACTTAATACTTACACTAACACTAACATCCAGTGTTCACAGACACTGTTCAAAGCCATCACAGCTTCATGCTGAGATTCTCCATGTAGCTCCCAAGGAAGAAACTTGGTTATAGCACACTTGCTGATGAAGGTGCATGCTTCGTCTTTAAAGGCTCGTTGCAAAATTAACACTAAATATTGGGTCTACTTGTGTCAGAGCAAAAAGTCTTCTGATTTCTTTCAGATGTGAAGAAAGGCACTGATGTAGGTCTTCTGTAAAAGTTATGTAAAGGAAAGTTGCACAAAGCAAGGTATATAATGTATTTTTTTCTTTTTCTTTAAATGTATTATTAATTTCAGTAAAAATTTACGGAGACTTTGGATTTCCATTCATTCGTTGTTGCACTTTTCTCCCCCTCAACCCTCCCCCCTCGTACGCTACCCTCTTGGAAAAGTAAAAGACAAATTCTCTCATTGTTTTACAAACCCTCCCCCAGGTCCACTCCACCATGTAGCCTTCTCTCTAGACCCCTGTCATGACAAAAATACCTAATCATATATACCTTTATAACAGTTTTCTCCCTCATCTGTTTCAATGCAGCATACATTACTGAACCCATCTTTTTCAGTCTCTCCCCAACCCCAAGGTCAGTCCTGTTTTACAACAGTGGCACCATGTAGTATTTGTCCTTTTGTGACTGAGATACTCCACTCAGCATAATGTTCTCCAAAGTCACCCATAAGGTATAGAATGTTTTAAAAGTACCAAATAATTAGAAGCTGACACCAACATTATTTGATTCACAAATACCATGTCACACCTCCTAGATAGATGAATAGTACCTGGGATCTTAAGAGTATGCAAATATTTATTGAAAATGTAACTATTGGTCTCTGCTTGTCAAGATTAAAAGGGAAAAGGAAGCCAGAGTCTTAGAGAAGAAAGTAATTTACAGGATTGTTGTAGTTGTTGGTAATATGCCATGAATTCCAAAGCTGACACTCCAGTGGGTTTTCAGAGGCTATGAATCACAAAGGAGAATGCTGCTCATCTTTCTCCCCTGGAGCAGCTGGTTTTGAACCATAGAGCTTTGGCTGGCAGAGAAACTCCTTACCATTACTAAGGCACCAGGTTAACAGCCTATAATAGTGTGATTCCATTTACCCTGAGATGAGAAGAACTAGAGAGTGCCCCACAACCACTACTGATGAGGGAGCTCTGGTGGTTTAGAGCTACCAACCTAAAACCAGGTGGTTTGAATCCAGCAGATGGACAATCTCTCCCCTCATGCAATTTACAGCCTCTGAAAACCCACTGGAGGGTCAGCCATGAGTTGATTTTGACAAAACATCAAGTGAGATTTTAACAACTGTTCTGATGAGGGCCACAATAGAAAAATTCTAATAGAACAGAAGAGAAACACATAGCAGACTCAAATTCTTAAAAGTCCAGGCTTGTTCATTTTTTTGAGGAAGTGCCAAACTTGCTTCCAGAATGTTGTACCGTTTTACAATCCCACAAACAATGTAGAAGAGTTCCTCTCTTGCCACATTCTTTCCAACATTTATTACTTGCTGCCCTGTTAAACTTTGCCACTGTTACTGGAGTGAGATGAAATCTTATTGTGGTTTTGATTTGCATCTCTCTTATTGCTAGTGATTTGGAGCATTTCTTCATGTGTCTGTTTGCCACGCGAAGCTGAACATAGAAATTCCATATGACCCAGTTGTTCCACTACTTGAAACATACCCTGAGAAAATGAGAACTGAGGCACAAATGGAGACTTGTACACCAGTGTTCACAGGAGCATTATTCACCATCACAAGAACAGACAAATATCCAACAGCTAAAATATCCAACCATAAATGAATGGATTGAGAAATTTTGGTATATTCATACAATGGAATACTATGCAGCATGCAGAAGCAATGATTTTGTAAATTACTACCTAACTTGAGAGGGACTGGAGAGCATTATGCTAAGTGAATTAACTCAGTCCCACAAGGACAAATATTGTATAAAACCATTGTTCTAGAATGAGTTTTTGTTGTTGTTGTTAAT
>NW_006399759.1:28065146-28067745 GCF_000299155.1 Elephantulus edwardii | reverse complement strand
TCTTGGCACAACTTGGTGAGCACGTCCTGGGCAGCATCTGTTAGCTGAAATATGTCAATTGGTATACCATCTATTCCTGTGGCCTTATTTTTTTGCTATTTCCTTCAAAGCAGCTTGAACTTCTTCCTTCATCACCATAGGCTCTTGCTCACATGTTGTTTCATGAAATTATGCCAATTTCTTTCGATACAGTGACTCAGTATGTTCTTTCCATCTCCTTTTAATACTTCCTGGATCATGTAATATTCTGCCTAAAGCATCCTTGATTATAGCACTTGAGGTTTGAATTTGTTCTTCAGTTCCTTGAGCTTAAGAAATGTGAGCGAGTTCGGCCGTTTTGATTTTCTGACTCCAACTCCTTGCACATTTCATTGTAATATTTTATTTTGTTGTCCCATGCTGCCTTTTGAAATCTTCTGTTCAACTCTTTAGTATCTTGAATTCTTCCTTCTGCTTTGGCTTCTCTGCACTCCAGTGCAATTTTCAGAGTATGTTATTGTTGTTATGTGCCATTGAGTCACCTATGAAGTACAGCAACCCTATGTACACCAGCTCTGAACCATTTCCTTGTCCTGAGCCAATCTCACTAAAGCCAACACACCAACTCTCATTGCCCTAGTCACTGTATCTATCCATCTCTTCTGGCACCTTCCTCTCTTGAGCTGTCCTTCCACCTTTCCAAGCATGATGTCCTTCTCCAAGGATCACTCTCTCTGGGCCACGTGCCCAAAGTAAGTGAGGCAGAGCTTCAAAATCATAGCCTCCAAGGAGAGATTTGGTTTCACTCTCACCAAGAAAGACCTATTTGTTTTTGGGTATGTTCAAGCCTCTTCTCCAGCACCACAACTCGAAGGCATCTATTCTTCTGTCATTCTTAGTTATTGTCCAGCTCTCTGAAACATAATAAGTAATTGAGATCATGGCCTGGATTAGGAGCACCTTTGTACGTAGACTGACAGCACCGCAACTCGAAGGCATCTGTTCTGTCATTCTTAGTTATTGTCCAGCTCTCTGAAACATAACAAGTAATTGAGAAGATAATGGCCTGGATTAGGAGCACCTTTGTATGTAGACTGACATCATTGTTCTTCAGTACTCTGGAGAGGTCCATGACAGAATTTTTTCCCAAAGCAATTCGTCTTTTGATTTTCTGACTGCTGGTGTTAAGAGCGTTGATTGTGGATCTTAGCAAGCTATAATTGCTAACAACCTCAATCTCTTCTCCATCTATTTTAGTACTGCAAATTGGCCCAGTGGTGAGAATTTTTGTCTTCTTGATGTTGAGTTTCAATCCATATTGAAAACTACAGCCCTTGACTTTTTGCAGCAAGTGCTTCAGGTTTTCTTCAGTTTCAGCAAGCAAGTTTGTGTAAATGGCATGTCTTGAGTTGTTAATGAGTCTTCCTCCAATCTTGATGCCACACTCCTCATAAAGCCCTGCTTCCCGAATTATCTGTTCTGCCTACAGATTGAAAAGGTATGGGGACAAGGTGCATCCTGGATGCACTCCTTTCCTGATTTTGAACCATGCAATGTTTCCTTGCTTTGTTCTGATGACTGCTCCCTGGTCCAATTATAGACATGCGCACAATCAAGTGATCTGGGATTCGCATTTCTCTCAAGGTTAGCCAGTTTTTATGATTCACAAAATCAAATGTCTTTTCATAGTCAATGAAACACAGATAGACATTCTTTTAGTACTCTCTGCTTTCTACCAAGATCCATCTGACATTGGCAATAATGTCCCTAGTGCCATGACCTCTTCTAAATGCAGCCTATATTTCTGGTGGTTCTATGTCAATGTACTGTTCAAATCTTTTCTGGATAATCTTCAGCAGGATTTTGCTAATGTGTGATATTAGTGCTATTGTTCGATAATTTCCATACTCTGTTAAATCACCTTTTTTTGGAATGGGAATAAATGTGGATCTCTTCCAGTCAGTTGGCCAACTAGTTGTTCTCCAGGTTTCTTGGCACAACTTGGTGAGCAACATGTAGAGAAGCATCTGTTTACTGAAATACATCAATTGGTATTTCATCAATTCCTGGGGCTTTATTTATTGCCAAGCCCTTCAGAGCAACCTGCACTTTCTCCTTCATCACCATGCCTCTTGACCATATGTTATTTCTTGAAATTCTCCTGTGTCAGCTAATTCTTTTTGGTACAATGACTCTGTATACTCCTTTCACCTTCTTTTAATGCTTCCTGAATCATTCAATATTCTGCCCATAGCATCCTTAAGTATAGCAACTCATAGCTTGAATATACTCTTCTTAAGAATAAGCTTACGAAATTCTGAGTGAGTTAGGCCCTTTTGATTTTCTGACTTCAGATACTTGCACATTTCATGATAATATTTTGTCTTGTCTTTCCAAGTGACTCTTTGAAATTTCCTATTCAGTTCCTTAACTTCTTCTGATTTCTTTCCTTTGCTTTGACTTCTTGGTACTCTAGTGTAATATTCAGAGATCCATTTTGGTCTTTTCTTCTTCCTTCTTAGTAATGACTTTTTGCATTATTCATGAATTATATTCTTGATATCTTCCCACAGATTATCTGGCTTTCATTCATTAGTGTTCAAGGACTCAACCTTTTCCT
>NW_006399759.1:28062763-28064490 GCF_000299155.1 Elephantulus edwardii | reverse complement strand
CCTTTTAACTATGGTAGTGACCTTGTTTTTTCTTCACCTTTTCATCTCCAGGATAATAGATCATATGATCGTGGGATTCTAAATGTCCCATGCTAATCCATTTCATTTCAGTAATACCCAATATGTCAAGATTTATGTGTTCCATTTCTTTCTTTACAATGTCCAGTTTTCCTACATTCATGCTTCTCACATTCCACATACCAGTTGTTAATTTCTTCTTACAACTGTTTCTTCTCTTTTGTGTTTCCAAATTTGAAGGCTCAACTTCAGTTGCCATATCTGTTAGTCTACTCTAAGTGGGCTCTGCTGTACATAGGGTGTTTAAAGGTCAGATCTTATATCCTGCCACTGTACTAATTTGGTCTATTACGTCTAATAGATTTTTTAGTTGAGTCCTTGGGGTTTTCTGTGTACACTATTATATAGTCTGCAGATAGCAACAGTTTTACCACCTCTTAACCCATCCAGATGCCTCTTATTTCTTTCTCTTGTCATATTTCTCTACCAAGTTCTTCCAATCAATTTTGAATTGAAGTGGTGAAAGGAGGCATCTTTCAAACTGAATCTTTTGTGTCCTGATCTCACTCTTATTTCCCAATAATAATGTTAACCTCACAATATTACAAGAAACATCCACATTCATCACCTTATTTTTTTATTCAAAACACAATGTGAAACTAGAACAAATGCTGTAATTACCCTTATTTCATAGACAAAAATAAAATGTGGCTACAAAAGAGCAAACAATCAACCAGGCTGCACAGAGTGGGTGGATAACAGAAGTAGAATTCAAAGTCATTTCTTGTTTGCAAATTCTATGATTCCCCATTTATATTATACTAGCTCTTCATATGCTAGATTGATAAACCATGACATTTTAAATAATAAATCTAATAAATATGAAAACCCTCACCTTTGGAGAATTGAGAAGAGAAACATTTGGACAGTTCCTCAAAAACTTAACATAGAATTATAATATGACTCAGGAATGTCAGTAATTGGTATATAGCCAAATTAGGAGGAACTCAGTATCTAACTTTTCCTTACAGAGTTTCTTCACTAACTCAAAGTCCAAGCTTCGCCAGTGGTTCAAATCCAGCAGCAGTTTAGAGCCAAAGAAGATAGTCTCTTTCTGTTGCCATTTGCAGCCTCGGAAACCAAGCAGAGGGTCATTATTGGTCAGAACCTACTTGGAGACAGTAAGTAAGGAAGGGAGGCACTGAGGGAGCAAAAGTGAGACTCAAATAAATGCATTTACAACATGTTCATTGTCACAATATTCAGAATAATAAAAATGTGGAAATACTTAGGCATCCATGAACAGCTGAAAAATCAAACACAGTACATATAATACAATAGGATATAATCGATCATAAAAAAGAAAATTTTATGCATGTTAACACATAGATGGACCTTGAACATGACATGCTCGTTGAATAAGTTAGTCTCAAAAGGACAAATATTGAATACTACTAGAATCAATATTAAATATTGATACTACTAGTAAGACACACAATGGAAGGCTACAAATCACTAAAAAACAATGAACTCATAATATACAAAATGCGGGACCTTGGGGGACATTATGATGAGTGAAATATCTCAGTCACAAAAGGTCGAGGCCTGCATAATGCTAGTGTTACAAAACAGGACTGACTTGGGGGTTGGGGGAAACTAAGAAAAGTGGGAATAAACAATGTACACTGCATTGAAACAGATGAGGGAAA
>NW_006399759.1:28052343-28060578 GCF_000299155.1 Elephantulus edwardii | reverse complement strand
GAGAGGGACATCATGCTCGGGAGGGTGGAGGGACGGCGCAGGAGAGGAAGGCCCTCTATGAGGTGGATTGATTCAGTGACTGGGATAATCTGGATGGGAGTGTCGGAGACCGTGCGATTGGCACAGGACAGAGCAGAGTTTAGGGCTGTTGTACATAGGGTCGCTATGAGTCACACGCAACTCGATGGCACATGACAACAACAACAACAACATGATAGAAAATATGGAAATATGTACTGATTGTATCTGTATGGTATAATGTACTAATGTCCCTTAATTGAACTGGTGAAAATACTGATATGGCAAATATATATTTATAATCACAATAAAAACCTAATAGTTTTGTCTTTTGGTGGTTCAGTAGTAGAATTCTTGCCTGCCACGCAGGAGGCCCGGGTTAGATTCCCGGCCCATGCAGCCCAGTGTCTCTTAAAACTATTAACTGGCAACCAGTTTCATTTTCTAGGTAGTTCTTGTGGCCAAGTGGTAAAGAGTTGTGCTGCCAAACCAAAGGCACTAAATTTGAATCTACCAGTTGTTCCACAGGAGAAAGATGGACATAATCTCCTCCTATGCAATTTATTACCTTTGAAAACCCAGTGGAGGGTCAGCTGTGGGTCGGTTCCACCACAATAGTAACTAACAATTAGTATTTTCTAAAACATTGGACTGTTTATTATTGTTGTTGTTGCTACTGCTATTATTATTACAAAATAAGAAATATTATTCATAGATTTTTTTTCACTTACTTGCTATGCATCTGCAAGTAGAACAATGAATAAGGATGATAGAAGAATTGATACCTTTGAATTGAAGAGAAAATTACTGAATATCACATGGACTTCCAAAAGAACAAACAAGTATGTCTTGGTGACTGTGCAAACAGGGTGCTACTTAGACACAAGATGGTGAAACTTCATCTCACACACTTGAGACAATATGCTCTCAGGAGTGACTAGCCCTTGGGAAAAAAAAACATCATGTTGAAAAATGTGGAGGACTGGATCAGAAATATCAGAGATGATGATGGCGCAGGATAGTGTAACATTCTGACCTGTTATTCATAGGGTTGTCACAAGTCGTAACTGATTTGATGGCTCCTAATAACAACAACAACAGTTTGTTATTGCAAAGCCTATGAAATTCACATTGACATACCGAGATTGTAGCCTATACCTAGATCAAGAAGCTGTTGTTTGAACATAATAAGGAAACGCTTCATGGTTTAAAATCATTAACGGTGTAGATCAGAAATATATTTTTACTCCATACCCTTGCAATCTGTATGCTGAGTAAATAATTCATGAAGCTGGACTCTATGAATAAGAATGACTCTATGAAGAGGTATCAGGACCAGAGTAAGACTCATTAACAATCTACCCATCATAATCTTGTGTTATGCAGATTGTCCAACCTTGCTTGCTGAAAGTGAGGACTTGAAACAATTGCTGCAGCAGATCATAGACCATAGCCTTCATATGGATTATTTATCAATATTAAGAAAACAAAGAACCTCACAACTGAGCTGATTGGTAACATCCAGACAGATAGATAAAGGATTGAAATTGTCAATAATTTCATCTTGCTTGGAACAACAACCAACACCCTTGAATTTCCAGCAGCCAAGAGATCAGATGTATTGCACTGGATAAGTCTGCTGTCAGTAACTTCTCCAATATACTGAAGAGCAATAATGTCAATTTGAAGACTAAAGCGTGCACAAATCAGGTCATGGTCTTTTAAGTCACTTGCTACAGAAGAAAAATTGATGTCTTTGAGTTGTGTTGTTGGAAAAGAATATTCCAATATGAATATTTCATAGACTCTTAACAGAGCTAACAGATATGTCTTAGGGAAAAGTACAACCAGAGTGTTCCATGAGAAAAAGATTGGCAAAACTTTGTCTTCCATACTTTGTAACTGTTGCTAGAAAAGACTATTCCTTGGAAAGATACATCATGTTTGAAAAGGTGGAGGGTCAACAAAAGACAGGAAGTACTGAAATGAAATGGATTAACGTAGTAACTGCAGCAATGGTCTCAAGTGTAAAAGAAACGATGAGGTGTAAAAGAAATGATGAGGATGGCTCAGGACAGGACAGGGTTCAGGTCTCTCACTCATAGAGTAACGAGGAGTTATACTCCACTCTGAAGCAATAACAACAAGATAACATTTTATTTTCTTCTCTTTATCAAGGAATTTAAAAGATAATCATTACAGTTGCTACTTAAAACTTCTCTTTTAGGGGAACTTGGTTGAAAATTATTTCTGTACATTCAAATAAGCCAAACTTAAGTTCAATGATGAGACTAGAGTTCCCTTCCTGGACAAAAAATGATTTTGTATTATATTTCTTAAAATTTTATCATCTCTTATTTCTTACAGAACTCTGGTGGCCCAGTCATAAAGAGTTTCATTGTCAACCCAAAGGCATGTGGGTTCGAGTCGACCAGCTGCTCTGTGGGAGATAGATGGGCAGTCCCCTACCATGTGGGTTACTGCCTCTGGAAACCCACTGTAGGGTCAGATGTCATTTGGTTCTGACTCAATATCATATAACAATAATATTTCTTACAAGGTTTTTTATAAGAACATTTACATTTTAGTCATTTTACATGGCATTTCATGCATGTATAGGAAGATATTTTATGTAAAAATCAATAGCTGTTGAGTCCTGAAACTTAGCCATCAATTGTAATTATGCACATAAGAGAATACATTTTCTGCATTTTAATGAGTCACAAAATAGTCCAGTTCAAAACATGCAATTTAATGAAATGGTAATGATTTCATTAATATATCAGACCATATCTAATTCCTTTAAAGGAATATAAGACAATTTACACTTACTCTGAATACACAATGGGTAAATAGCGTAGCTGGCAATAGATGAAATACATCTTCAACAATAAGAGTCCTGTAATAGACACTGGTGTAGAATCATGAGAGATTATTGTAAAGGAGCTTAAATTGACATCTAATCTTGAAATGGTAGAAAATTTTGTTTTATTTGGTTCTGGCTCTAATTATAAATAAGATATAATAAAGCCAAAATTCAAGGTTTTATTCATGAAAACTCTCACATCCACAGTTACCAATCTGATCCTATTAAAAAAGCTTTAAGTCCTTTCATTCATCATCCTTTGAGATGATTTAAGAGGATGCATTCAGAAATCTAGGTGAAAGGGTACATTGTTGTTATGTGCCTTCAAGTTGCCTGAGACTCATAGCAATCCTATGTAAAAGAGCCCTAAATCCTGCTCTATCCTTTGCCAACCTCACTGTCTCAGACACAACTGCTCCCACTACCCAAATCACTGAATTGATTCTTCTCATTGAGGGTCTTCCTCTCCTGTGCTGTCCTTCCACCCTTCCAAACATGACGTCCCTCTCTAAGGACTGGTCCCTCCTTGCAACATGTCCAAAGTATGTCAGACAAAGCTTCAGAATACTTGACTCCAAGAAGAAGCCCAACTTCACCCTTTCCAAGACAAATATGTTTGTTCTCCTAGCAGTCCATGGTATATTCAACACTCTTCTCGAGCACCACAGCTCAAAGGCATCAATTCTCTTTCTATCATCCCTAGTCACTGTCCAGCTCTCCGATGCATAGTACGCAGTTGTAAAGACTATATCCCAGTTAAGATGCACCTTAGTCTCCAGCCTGATGCCATTGCTCTTCAATACTCTTGAGAGGTCCCTCACAGCTGACTTACCCAATGTAATTCATCTCTTGATTTCCTGGCTACTGGTATCAAGAGTGTTGACTGTGGGGTGAAACAAACTAAAACTGTTAACTATCTCAATCTCTTCACCAACCATATTGATGCTACTAATTGGCCCAGTGGTGAGAATCTTTGTTTTTTTGATTAAAGAATAAACTACAGTCACACTTAAATAAAACCAGAATTGTAGAGCCATAAAGAATCAAGAAATAATGAATCAAGGATGTGACTTGACAGAAGGCCTACGCACACAGCAAATAACCAATATAAGATCTTATTTTTAACCTCATGATCACTCTATAGTGATTATAATTAGCTCTCCATTTTTTAGGTTAGGAACTCACAGCTCAAAGAGGTTGGGGAAGTTGTTCAACAATAAAACAAGTTTCGCTATTGTTTTGTGTACTGTCAAGTCCATACTCTTTTTTTTTTCATTCTTCACCAAAGCAAGAGTGTTTCCAGAAAGCAAAAGGGCCAATGTGTTTAAATGTTTTAAAAAAGCTGGATCAAATGAGGAAAACGCTTTGAGAATTATATAATTATCAATAATGCACTCAAGTGCAAGTGCACAGAATATGTAATTTGGGGGAAAATATGTAGAAAAAAAAATAATGTGAAGAATAAATAGAAGCAATCCCTTGGGCTTATCTTTTTAAAAATGAAGCAGTTAATGGTGAAAAAGGATGCAAAAGGAGCTTGAGAGAGTAGCAGGGCTAGGATGAGAATGACATAACTGTGTGGAGGAGGAAAGAGGAAATTTCAAGGGAAAGAAGGAAGGGGGAAATAAATGAAATCAGATCCCAGAGAAGGAAGAAAGGCTGACCCCAGTTATGAGAATACAGAAGAGTGGAACATGATAATCAAGATAGTTGAAGAAGTTTGAGGTAGAACAAAAACCATAGAGAGAATCCCATGATCCTTGGATGTGGTCTTCTTTATGAAGAGACATTTTATACAAAATATGTTGACATGGGCTAGGGAGAGACTATCGTAATTCTTGCTTTGTTGTTGTATGCTGTGGAGTCAGTTTCACTACTTAGTGACTCCAGATGAGTTACAAAATAGAACAACCCCATAGAGTTCTCTAGAGTAAAACCTTTAGGAAGCAGATCATCAGTTACCAATTATTTAACCACATGGAACTTTTATTAGAATCCCACCAGCAATATATTCAGAAACTATAAAACTCTGAAGCAGAGAGAAGAGATAAACGTCTTTGCTAGACTAATAGCTTAAGAAAAATTACTACTGGTTGTGGACTCCACACACAGATGGAGTCTGTTGGGGGTTTCACTTTTTGCCCTCCTAACTCAGAGTAAGGAACTCTATAGATCTGCACAAGACAGGATCTGAGACCATATTCTAATCTTGATCAGGTACTGCCCATTCTTCCAGAATTCCATTGGCTTCATTAACAATCAGGCTTTCAAGGCAGGACATTCAGTCTCAGGCCTGTGTTGGGCCCTTGGGCCTGTGGCCTTTGGGCCAATTAAACACCACCAGTATACCAGATCTGGAGGAGCCCTAACCTCGCCTTGGAAATTACCACATTTTGACAGTAGTGTGATGAAAAAGGAAGGCAGAGACACTAAATCACAAGATGACAGACATGTACCAAAAGTTAAGCGGCAAAGACCTTTCCAGTAGTGCCTCAGGCAAAAGTCTTTCACTGAAGCTGGTACATGGAATTTGAACTTACATCCTCCTAAATGCAAGATAGGCATCAGCATTAGAGACCTGCAGCAAGCAGTGTGTGGTGCAAGACATCACAGAAGGGACTTGTGACCGAAGCCATAATGTCAAGGGGTGGCTAGGGGAGGAAGGTGCTGGGTTGGATAGGCAGGAGTGTAAAGAATGCTGCTATAGTAGGGAAAGGGAAGGGACAAGATACATGTACTTGGGAAGGGGCCAGTGAATATATTGGTTATTTCTATAAGGGAAGTGTCTTTCATCTGCTCCTGTCAGTAAAATGTTTGTCAGATATTGTTCTGAAACTAAGCATCCAAATTAAGAAAGAGTAACAATCTCCGTTATGCAGATGACACAACCTTGCTTGCTGAAACTGAGGAGGACCTCATGCACTTGCTGCGAAGGGTCAAGGACTGCAGCCTTCAGTATGGACTAAGGCTCAATGTCAAGAAGACAAAGATTCTCGCCACTGGACCAATTGGCAGCGTCAGGATGGATGACGAAGAGATTGAGATTGTTCACAGCTTCACTTTGCTCGGCTCCACAGTCAACACTCTTGGTACCAGCAGTCAGGAAATCAAAAAGCGTATCGCAATGGGAAAGTCTGCTGTTAGGGACCTCTCAAAGGTACTCAGGAGCAACAGTGTCTCTCTGGAGACTAAGGTGTGCCTGATACAGGTCATGGTATTTGCAATCACTTGTTATGCATCAGAGAGTTGGACAATGACTAGGGAGGACAGAAGGAGAGTGGATGCTTTTGAGCTGTGGTGCTAGAGAAGGGTACTGAATGTACCATGGACTGCCAGGAAAACAAACAGATTCATCTTGGAGAGGATTAAACCAAGCTACTCCTTGGAGGCAAGGATTCTGGGGCTTCGTCTGACATACTTTGGACATGTTGCCAGGAGGGACGGGTCCTTGGAGAGGGACATCATGCTTGGGAGGGTGGAGGGACAGCGCAGGAGGGGAAGACCCTCTATGAGATGGGTTGATTCGGTGACTGGGGTAATCGGGATGGGTGTGTCAGAGGCGGTGCAGTTGGCACAGGATAGAACAGGGTTTAGAGCTGTTGTGCATAGGGTCGCTATGAGTCGGAAACGACTCGATGGCACATAACAACAACAACAACAGGAAGAAGAATTAACGATCGACTTACAAAATATAACAGGCCTTCAAAAACCCTGTGTACATTAGCACACACTTAAGAGTAGACTTATAGATATGGCAACTGAGGCTGAGCCCTCAAATTTGGAACCACAAAGGAGGAGGAACAGTTGTAAACAGAAACTAATGATTGGAACATGGAATGTGAGAAACATCAATGTAGGAAAACTAGACATTGTTAAGATATAAATGAAATGCACAAACATTGGCATGTTAGGTATTAGCAAAATGAGATGGATTGGCATGGGACATTTTTAATCAGACAAACATATGATCTACTACCTGGAGATTAAAAGCTGAGAAAGGTGAAAAGGGTCGCTCTCATAGTTAAAAAGACCATTTCTAGATCTGTTTGAAACACAATATTGTGAGTGGCAGGCTATCCATACACACACAAGGAAGACCTATTAATACCACTATCATTCAAATTTATGCACACCTATAACCCGAACCAAAGAGGAATAAATAGGTGATTTCTACCAACTGTTACAGTCAGAAATTGATAGAATATTTAATATTGGGTGACTGGAATGCAAATATTTGGAACCAGAAAGAAGGATCAGTAGTTGGAAAATATGGACTTGGTGACAGAAATGAGAATTATAGAATTCTGCACAGTGATTTATTAATTGCAAATGCCTTTTATAAGAAACAAACACAGATTATGCATATGGATTTTATCTGGTAGTATGAACAGAAATCAGATCTATTACATCTGTAGAAGGAATCATTGGAGAAGTTCGATTTCAGGAGTGAAAATTAGGCCAGGTTTTGATTGTGTAACAGACCATCAACTACTCATATGCAAATTCAAATTAAAACTAAAGGAAGTCAAATCATATCCACTGGAATAAAAATTTGATCTTGCGTCTATGCCCCTGAATGTAAAAACCAACTCAGGAACAGGAGTGAGGCCTTTAACACTAATAAATTAAGACCAGATGAGTTGTGGGAAGATATCAAGAATATGGTCCATGAAGAATGCAAAAGGTCATTACAAAGGAGGAAGAAGAAACGATTAAAATTGATGTTGAAGAGACTCTAAATATTGCATTAGAGCACTGAGTAGCCAAAACAAAGAGAAGAAATAAAATTTAAGGAGCTGAATAGAAGATTTCAAAGGACAGCTCGGGAAGACAAGGCCAAATATTATAATGAAATGTGCAAGGAGCTGGAGTCAGAAAATCAAAAGGACAGAACTTGCTTGCCTTTTTAAAGTTAAAGAACAAATTCACGCTGTGAGTTGCAATACTTAAGGATACCATGGGCAGAATACTAAGTGATTCAGGGAGCTTTAAAAGAAGATGAAAGCAGTATACAGAACCACTCTACCAAAAAGAATTGCCTGACAGATGAATTTCAAGAGACAACATATGATTAAGAGGTAATGGTGATGAAGGAGGATGCTCAAACTGCTCTGGAGGACTTGGCAAAAAATAAAGCCCCAGGAATTGATGGAATACTAATTGACATATTCCAACAAACAGATGCTGCCCTGCATGTGCTCACCAGGTTGTGCCAAAAAATCTACCTGGCCAACTGACTGGAATATTTAGTCCTATTCCAATAAAAGGTGACCTTACCGAATGTGGAAATTATTGAACAATATGTGGAAGAATAGTCAACAGCCTGCGTTATGCAGATGACACAACCCTGC